>NC_079228.1:31587152-31703852 GCF_029633865.1 Lampris incognitus | reverse complement strand
TACCTCTTTTCAGTAATGACGCGGCCACTGCCACAAGTACTCCTTCAACTAGACACACACATACACACACACACACACACACACTCACGACACAAAACCCCCAGTGTTACGTTCTTTCCCTCTCACTCTGGCCGTAACACCCAGCCACATAGACACACACACACACACACACACACACACACACACACACAAACCCCCCAGCCAAATAGAGACACACACACACACACAAACCCCCTAGCCACATAGACACAAACACACACACACACACACAAACCCCCCAGCCACATAGACACACACACACACACACACACACACACACAAACCCCCAGCCACATAGACACACACACACACACACACACAACAGACCACCTCCCATCATGCCCCTGGGTGCCCTGGGTCTGTTTGCCGTTGGCCTGCTGACCTCTGGGCAGGGCGGTAAATTGCAGCCAGTTAGCTAATGAAGCGAGTCATTAAGAGCTGATTGGAGCAGTGTGTGTGTGTGTGTCTGTGTGTGTGTGTGTCTGACCCGTTGTTTGTTTGGTCTGAGAGAGTCGCGTTTGCTCTGTCGGCAGGATGAATGAGGTGTCTATGCAGGTGTGTGTTTGTGTCAGTGTACGCTTGAGGCGTGTGTGTGTTTGTGTCTGTCTGTTTGTGTGTGTGTGTGTGTGTGTGTGTGTGTGTGTGTGTGTGTAGCACAGATGAGGTGTACCGCTAGCTCAAAAGCTAAAAGTTGCGTTTTGCCAGCGAGTGGCGTTTTCTCGTGTTGTCCCCGCTCACAGCCCTTGGGAGGGTGTAGGCCAGAGAGACTAAACACCCACCCTCCGCCGGTGCTGTGTTACAAACACTTCCTGTTTTGCCCCGTTATGGTTCCAAAATCTAACCAGGGGCGGAAAGAGCACGAGCCGTGCCGCTTCTCAGGGCCACGTCTGACTGCGGTCTCACGTCCCAGCGTGCACTCACGGCGCCGTGACGCCAGCGTGCAGCACATCGACTGACCTGCCGTGGGCGCTGGTGTGCGGCCGCCCCGTCTTTCAGTGTATATGGGGAAAAGCACGAGCTGGGGGGCTGGCAAGTAAATCGCACCCTTGTTCAACTTCCCCGGGTCTGGGCAGAAGTACACTGTTGTACTGCGCTCAGAGGCAAAGCAAACGTTTTGAGGGGTATCGAACATATTTTTAAGAGTTATTTTTCATATTGGGGAATTGAATTTTATCTCGCCATAAATGTAGGAAGTAATATATTGAGTCTGCTGTGAGCCAGCGGGCTGATTTATTCTCTCAGGGGCCGCGGCACTGAAACCAGACGACAGGGCTGGTCTGGTTTCAATGTTCTCGGGATCCAGAAAGCGAATCAGAGAAATTAGACTCGACCGACTCCCGGCTTCCCGGAGGTGTGAGATGTCCTTCCCAGACTTGCGTAGTAAACTCACCTCATATGAACCGAATTATAACACAGTTGGTGTGTCCGTCCTGCGCCGTGCTACCCGTCCTGTGTTAGCGTCGGCTGACTGTGTCGGGTTGCACGAGCACCAGTTGTGTGGCCGAATAGGAGAGGAGGCTGTTTAATGGTGCAGCAAGAGATTCTCCCATGTGCTGTTAACAGTTAGGCACTGCACCTCCGCTGTCGACACAGCAGGGTTGTCTTTATCCAGGGTGTCATTTAAGTACTGAGAGTCAACACACACACACACACACACACACAGACACACACACACACTTGAGACGGTAACCATGGATTGACCTGATCATGCAGGAATACATGTTTTGCGTCCGGGTGGCGTGGCGGTCTAGTCCTTGCCTACCAACACGGGGATCGCCGGTTCGAATCCCCCGTGTTACCTCTGGCTTGGTCTGGCATCCCTACAGACACAATTGGCCGTGTCTGCGGTTGGTCGGTCGGGGGCGCCTATTCGGGGGGCAGGGGGAACTGGGGGGGAACAGCGTGATCCTCCCACACGCTACGTCCCCCTGGTGAAACTCCTCACTGTCAGGTGAAAGGAAGTGGCCAGCGACTCCACATGTATCGGAGGGGGCATGTGGTAGTCTGCAGCCCTCCCTGGATCGGCAGAGGGGGGTGGAGCAGCGACCGGGACGGCTCGGAAGAGTGGGGTTTTATTGGCTGGGTACAATTAAAAAAAAAAAAAAAAAAAATAGGACGACACGTTTTCCAGACCTAATCCTTTTCAAAGCAAACACCAGCCAAAAATGTCCTCACTGCAGGCTGCATGGATCGCCGCCCTGGTGGCCGAGTGGAAGAAACCGCCATTCTTGCAGTCCGCTCGTCATGTGGCTGGGAGGTTCGTATCCCAGACTCACCGTAACCGGTCACGGCCAGAGCGTCCACAGGGTAAGGCATTCATTAGTGTTCGGGGACTCGTCGTTCTCCAGCGACCCCTCTGGCCAATCCGGGCGCCTGCAGCCAAGCCACCGAAATTCTCATTCTCCCTACGCCTCCTTCGCGGCCTGAAGGTAACGCAATCCATGCGAGGCTTCAGCATGTAAAATGGCGAGAGCAGCCGACACGAGTTTGAAGGAAGCCGGTGTTACGACTATCTCCTTCCTGTAGAAACGTGAGCCAGGGGAGTTATTCCACAAGAGTTCCGGCCATATGCCATTGGGTTAATCGGGTGGGATAAGGGGGAAAAACCAGAAATAGATTTATAAAGAAAAATGTCCTCACTTCCTAGTTCCCAAACACACAGCAGTCCTCCCCAGTGTAGCAGCACAAGTCCGTGAACACACACCTCCACGCCTACACAACACAAATATTCTTCTTAATCTGTAGAATAATCCACTTTATGTCCTAGCGGTTTGATGTCGGCGACCCAACCACCTCATATTCCTTCAACGTGCAAACTTATACGCCCAATAAAGCAGACCCGCGGAAACACACACACACACACACACACACACACAAACACACACACATACATACACACATCTTAAGTGGGAACACACTACACCCCTGCGCAGCACATGGCTCCGTGGTGTGGCTGTTTGGAGAGCCGTAAAGACCTTGCAGCTGTGTGTGTGTGTGTGTGTGTGTGTGTGTGTGTGTGTGTGTGTGTGTGTGTGTGTGTGTGTGTGTGTGTGTGTGTGTGTGTGTGTGTGTGTGTAAAGGAGATTCTGTCTTATTCCGTTGCGCACACACACGTTTACTGTTGTTGAGCAGGTGCACTGTTGGTGGAACCAATAAATCCATAAGTTTATGGAGGGACTGACAGACAGATGGCTGAAAAGAGGGAGAATTTTGCCAAATGTGTAAGAGCCATAAGACTCATGTAGCCGCGGGTCTCACATGGTTTCCTGCCAGAGCAGTCAGCCCTCAGTACACACATTTTTATACATTCAGTACTTTTTGTTAGTGTTTTTTTTGAAAATGTTTTTATCAATGCCTCCTCTAAAAATGGCAACTGTCAATAACACACACGCACGCACGCACATACACACACACATACACCTGGGCTGGCTCTCACGGTGTGTGATTTTTGGCCCCGGCTGAGCATGGTGTAGAAGTGGGGGCAACAGGTTTCAGGGCCGTGTCCTGCAGGGCTCTGATACAGGACTCTGATACAGGGCTCTGATAAAGGGCTCTGATACAGGGTCCTGCAGGCTCTGATGCAGGGGTCTGATACAGGATCCTGCAGGGCTCTGATGCAGGGGTCTGATACAGGATCCTGCAGGGCTCTGATGCAGGGCTCTGATGCAGGGCTCTGATGCAGGGGTCTTATGCAGGGTCCTGCAGGGCTCTGATGCAGGGTGCTGCAGGGCTCTGATGCAGGGCTCTGATTCAGGCTCTGATGCAGGGCTCTGATGCAGGGCTCTGATACAGGGCTCTGATGCAGGGTTCTGATACAGGTTCCTGTAGGGCTCTGATACAGGACTCTGATGCAGGGCTCTGATGCAGGGCTCTGATACAGGGCTCTGATGCAGGGTCCTGCAGGGCTCTGATACAGGACTCTGATGCAGGGTGAGTGGGAGCCAGCCTGAGTGATGTAGCGGCTGGCCGGCGTGTACAGTCTCACGTTCAAATCCAAACACATCCGTGCCAGTTGCCGCTACGCGACTCTCTCCATTAGCCTGCTGTGGTTTTTATCCCCGTATTTGTGTCTGTGCGTGTGTGTGTCAGTGTGTGTGTGTGTGAGCGAGAGAGAGAGTGAGACTGTAGCAGCTGTTTGCACACTGATTTACGAGTGTAACATTATGAGATTCAATAACGCAGCTCTGGGCTTTACTACCCTTTATGAGAGTGTTTTTGTCTTTTTGTGTATGTATGTATGTATGTATGTGTGTGTGTGTGTGTGTGTGTGTGTGTGTGTGTGTGTGTGTGTGTGAATACATGATGTGCATATTCTGCATGCGTGTGTGCATGTGCGTGTATGTGTTTTTGTGCATGCATGTGCATGAATGTGTGTGCGCATGCTCTGTGTGTGCATGTGTGCATATGTGTGTGTGCATGCATGTGGGTGAATATCTGTGTGTGTGCGTGTGTGTTTGAATATCTGTGTGTGTGCATGTGTGTGTGCATGCATATGCGTGTATGTGTGTGTGCGTGTGTGCATGCATGTGTGTGTGCGTGTGTGTGTGTTTGCCGGCAGTTGTCTAATTGGGGCGACATTATGGGTTTCCGCTGCCTGGCATCATTGGCGTCTCCTCGGCCGTATAAAACTGCACGTCACCGAGGCGCGACGGCGAGGGTGAGCGATTGTGACAGGAAGAGGAAGGGAGAGAAGAAGCGAGTGAGTCAGCCGGGGCTGCTCCTCCAGTGGGTGGAGAGATTAAAAGTAATCCTGTTTGGAAGGCTGGAAGCGACAGATTTGGCGCCGGGATTAGCGCGGTGGCAAGTCTCCCCGGCCTCCGAAGCGACGCCATTGCCGCGTTGAATATTTTGGTTCGTGTGCGGCTGAGCTCGGTTGAAACCTGTCGGCGGCGGGCCGCTCCGTGGAAGAGCTGGCTGCGGCGTGCGCCGTTTCCTCATAACGCCGTGGGTTTAATTCCGGCTGCCGACTGTCATCCCCCGTTCTGCTAGCTACGGCGGCGGAGCGCTTTACAGCGGAGTAAATGAAATAAAAGGTCAAATTAACGGTTACAAGTTGACAAACCATTAAAAGCGGCACATAAAGGGAGGTGAAGGACAATTAATAATTGATAGTTATATAAAAGTAAGCCTGTAAAGGGCGTTTTAGGAGAGCATTTAAAGGTTATATTTATTTAGCAAGCCTGAAAAACCCCCGGGCGAGGTGTTCTTTGAGTCTGAGGCGCCCGCGTTGAAAATGTCTCACGAGTGTGGCGAGCATGGCTGAATACTGTACACCGTCGTACTGAAACTGGCACTAACTGTTCAGTTTTTTGTGTGTTTTAAAAGCGGTCGTTGTGCACGTGCGTGCGTGCTTGCAGCGATAGTTTATCTGTAAACCGGTTTACAAATCAACCACCAGACCGCCGGCTGAGGTGACAAAAGATGAAAATCAGCATTATTATTCACAGGCCCTTGAGCGGTCTCTATTTATAGGCTGATGTTTCCCCCGTTGTTGTGTTGTCGTGTTGACGGCGATGAAGGCGCCGCGCCTCTTGATTACACAGAAAAGCCACGGGGGGAAATGTTCTTGAATGAAATCAGGTGGATGAGATTTAATGCTGTTTTTGACGTTTTTGACATCTCTTAAAACGCTATTGAGGGGCGTGCGGGTGGCGTGATGGTCTACTCCGTTGCCTACCGACACAGGGCATAGGCGGAAATCCTAGGGGGGACGGAGGGGACACGACCCCCCCCCATCCTGGGAAAAGTATGATATATCCCCCCCCAATATTTCCCCCCTGATTACAGCACTAATTTTGGTGTCCCCCTCAGGAATTGTGCTTGAGAAAATGTCATGTAATTGTCCCCTCCAAAGTTGATATCAGATTTTCGCCCCTGACATGGGGATCACCAGTTCGACTCCCCGTGTTGCCTCCGGCCTGGGTCGGGCGTCCCTACAGACACAATTGGAAGCTGGATGTGGGTGTGTGTCCTGGTCGCTGCACTAGCGCCTTCTCTGGTGGGTCGGGGGCACCTGTTCGGGGGGGGGGACTGGGGGTAATAGCCTGATCCTCCCATGCGCTACATCCCCCTGGAGAAACTCCTCACTGTCAGGTGAAAAGAAGCGGCTGGCGATTCCATATGTATCGGAGGAGGCATGTGGTAGTCTGCAGCCCTCCCCAGATCGGCAGAGGGGGGTGGAGCAGCAACCAGGACGGCTCGGAAGAGTGGGATCATTGGCTGGGTACAATTGGGAAGAAAATGGGGGGGGAAATCCACCCCCCCAAATGCTATTGATATTATTCTAATGTGTATTTTAATCTAATGATATTATCACTTGATGCCACACCATCTCATTTTAGAGGCTAATGTGAAGTTGTTTGGTCAGTCTCGCCCACGGACATTGTTTGACTCTCTCTCTTTCTCTCTCTCTCGCCCCCCCCACAGGTTCGTCAGCCCTGCCCAGTAACATGGCATACTTCGGAAGCTCTCAGGAAGAGGAGGATCTGGAGCAGGACGAAGAGGAGGAGGAGGTGACGAGGAGCGGAGGTGGTGTTCACCCCCATGCTGGAGGCGGCAGCAACAGCCAGGCCTCGGCCAACTCCTCTTCCTGTAACTCCACGCCTCGCAAGGGCAAGCCCCCCGCCCGCCAGCCCCTGAACGGGCATGGTAAGGAAGGCTTACCCATACTTGATATGACCATGCTCCATCAAAACGTACTCCATACGCACAAACATGGTAACCCGCGGCCACCGCGGGAAAAACACAGAGAGAGATTTGTGAGGTGCATCCATCCAGACACTCACACTGGCACGTCAGGGAAGTTTTCAGGGGTCAGGGCTCCAGGGTGCGGCCAAAAATTTGTCAAGTGCGACTAAACGTTTTTATCGGCCGGTTAGTGCACCTGAAATCCTGAAATTTAGTCAGTCTGTGTGTGTGTGGGTGGGGTGGTGTGTGTGTGTGTGTGGGTGGGTGGGTGGGTGGGTGGTGTTATTGTTCCCACCTGCATTCTGCGAAGACATCCTGCTGCATCCTACTCTGCCTCTGATTGGCTGTGATCCTGATATTCTTACCCTAACCATCTCACCCTTCATGCCTAAACATAACCAATCTAAACAAGGAAGGCAACGAGTACTAGCCAATCAGAGTCAGAGTAGGGGCGGGTCTTCGCTGAATGCAGGTGGGAAGAAAAGACGTGCCCTGTACTCCTCCTCGAGTGGCACCACAACCTTAGAACATACCGGTAATTCAAAATGAAAGGAAATATTAATTCATTTTTTTTGTCAAGAAAAATGCTGCGTTGACCGTTACGGCCGTCCCCGGCCCTGAAGGGCTCGGCCTGAAAGGCCCGGCCTGGACCTGGCATCGTCGGTGGAGGCAACCGTTCCGCCCATCTCCCCTGTCCCTGGTCCTAAGACGCCTAGTCCGGGAGCAGCGCACAGTTGTATTTGAGATATCTGAGTTTGATTTATTTATTTGCGTTTTACAAGCACTTTAAAGATCAGCACTTTTTAAGTTTATTTTTTTTAACAGTTGAGGCCATCGCAGCCTCCTGTTGAGCGTTGCTGTGATTTAAATAAAGAGAAACACTTACTTGCACCTTTTTCCCTGATTACAATCATTTACATAAATGTTAAGAAATTACTGATGCGGAGGCACCCCGCCCCGATGGCTCACCGGGTAGCGTGCGTGCCACATGAGGCTGAGTCGTTTACCGCAGCGGCCCGGGTTCGAATCCGGCTCGGCCCCTTTGCTGCATGTCATCCCCTCTCTCTCTACCCGGCCTTTCTTGTCTCTCTCGACTGTCAGTATAAAGGCGGAAAACGCCGGAAAAATTATCTTAAAAAAGAGCCGATGTGTGTGGGAAACTGACGAAAAAGGAAACGCTTCAGATGTATTATTGCGGCGCCAAGACACGGGGGGGGGGGGGGAATGTTGAGTGCACCTAAATTATGTGCTGGTGCACCTAAATTAAAACGTGAGGTGCTCTAGTGCAACCGGCATAAGAAGTTATTGTGGAGCCCTGTGGGATTCGAACTACCGGTCCACTTCAGTCTCAGTACATGTTTCACACACACTACACAAGACTCTTTACAAATACGGGGATAGGATAACTCATATATGACCACCTCTCAGCCAGGCCGCCTCAGTACTTGACTCCACCACCACCTTTTTTACACCATCACACAAACACAGAGGACCGTCGGTCTCACTCGTGTGTGGAAAGTTAAACGTTGTCCAAACTGTGAGTACAAAATACGTCAAGCATACTGTTGGGACATACTAGTCAGTACGCGGAATACAGGAGGCATCATGAACTATGGACAGTACACTTTGCGGACTCGTATCCAAACAGAAGGGCCCCTTTGTAACACCAGAAGACCTGTCTCTTTCGCCGGTTCGAATCCCCGTGTTACCTCCGGCTTGGTGGGACAATTGGCCGTGTCTGCGGGTGGGAAGCCGGATGTGGGTATGTGTCCTGGTCACTGCACTAGCGCCTCCTCTGGTAGGTCGGGGCGCATGTTTGGGGGGGGACTGGGGGGGAATAGCATGATCCTCCCACGCGCTACGTCCCCACCCGGTGAAACTCCTCACTGTCGGATGAAAAGAGCGGCTGGCGACTCCACATGTATCGGAGGAGGCATGTGGAACTCCAGCCCTCTCCGGATCAACAGAGGGGGGTGGAGCAGGCGACCGGGACGGCTCGGAAGAGTGGGGTGATTGGCTGGATAAAATTGGGGGGGGGGGAATCCCCACCCCCAAAAAAAACAACTCTCTTTAGAAGAATAAGAACAATGTTGGCTCTTTTGCTTTGTCCGTTTCAATATTTGAGCATTGAGTACTGGTTTTGAGCCTTCAGTGACCAAAAGCTCCCTACTGTTAACCGGCTGGGGGTGGGGTTGGGAGGGGGTGTTGAACAGGCATGACGACCTGGCATGGTGGATGTGGCAAGGCTGGGCTGATAAGGAGTTGAGTTGATTACGGCTGATGAGATGCAGGTGCCGGACCTCTGCTCTCTCATGCCTGTCCCCAGTCCTGCACACACACACACACACACACACACACACACACACACACACACAGGCAACAGGGAGAGAAACTAGGGCAGGGGGAGTGGCAACTGATAAGGGAGACAATTAGGGAGAGTGGGATGAAGAGGACGAATCTGTGGGTGGGGGCAGATGTAACACTTAACATTTTTTGTCCAAGTGCTGTGCATACACATACCTGTCATGCAGCAAAATGTGCATACTAATATAGCACATGCTGAATGTGCACGCTCGCGGTATGTCGTATGAACAGTTCAGACAGCGTCATTCTTCCCCGCATCACCCACAGACACCACCTCTTTGGGTCTTGTAGCATCAGGGCTGACGTAGGTACAGGTGAGCAGGGACTTGTGGGAGTTTGAGGGGTTTTTTTTAAGGATGTGATGTAAAACTGCTCTCCTGGCGCTGTGCGTCTACCCTACACCACCTAGCAGCCCCGGACCCGGCGGGGGCTCCCGCTTCTGGGGAAAGGGAAGTGTAGTCTATTAGCAACCCCGCCTGTTTGCTGGGGTCATCGATGCACTGGAGCGTAGGAGAGCGAGGAGAGGGAACACGGGGAGATGAGGCGCGAGGGGAAAGGCGGAGGAGGAGGGGGAGGAAGTGCAGGAGAATTGAACGATGGGAGGGGGAGACGGCGATGGATTAGGAGGAAGAGGAAAAGAATGGAAGAAAAGAGAAGTAAAGGATACGAGTGGTGAGGAGCAGACTGAAGGAGGAAACGGAGGTGGGAGATGGGAGACGGGGGGGGGAAAGCCCGTTTAGGGTGAACCAGGGGGAGAGAGTGAAGGATGAAGGGATGAGAGGGAAAGAGAAAGACAAGTAGGTCAAACAGAAACAAGAGTCACTGGATAAAAAGATGGAGAAAGTGTGTGTGTGTGTGTGTGTGTGTGTGTGTTTGTGTGCATGCGTGTGTGTGTGCTTGTGTGTGCGTGTGTGTGTGTGTCTGTGTGCGTGCTTGTTGCTGCATGTGTTTGGTTTGCGTTGCAGAGACGAGGAGGAGGCACATGGGATCGCAGCACAGCACATCGACTCTTTTCCACCCCAATTAACACTCAGTTTTCTAAACCCTAACAAGGTGTTTACACACACACACACCACGACAGCTGGCCAGGACCCCCCCCCCCCCACACACACACACACACACACTCACACACACACGTCCCTGAAGGCACATAGACATTCAGATGAACGCTCACACAACAATTTGCATACGTGCGAGCACACTCAGACTGATACACACAGGACGAAGCATGTTGCCCCCGTGTGCAGCCCAAATATGTGAACGACGACACACAACTAAGTCGTAAGTTATTGCACATGTCCGAGGCTCAGCGTTTTCGGTTTTTATTTTTCAAAGCCATCCAGCGTGCCGAATTGCGCCACAAGAGGACACTGTTACGTAACCTCACACGAACAGGAACAACTTTTAGCTCCGTGGAAATGTAAAATCTGGGTGAGCATCCGTTTAAAAATCTGGGTATTTTTCGATGAAAATGTAAAAACCGAAAACGCTGAGCCTCACGCGAGGTTTCTCATACGTTTGCTCAGTCTTCCTGCAGACCTGACTTGACCTGGCCGATGACGACGACTCTGATGCATCTGTTAGCTTATCCCCTTCCCCCGAGTCGCTGACCTACCATCTGAGTTGGAGCGCCACAGTCTCCCCCCTCCCCTTTTCTTTCTCCCTACTTGTATCCAACCAATTACCCCACTCTTCCGAGCCGTCCCGGTTGCTGCTTCACCCCCTCTGCCGATCCGAGGAGGGCTGCAGACTACCACATGCCTCCTCCAATACATGTGAAATTTGGGCAGCACAAATACAAGGCAGCACTGGAAGATGGGTAGTTTGCAATAAGATAAACCTTTTTGTGTGGGGGGGATTCTCCCCAATTATGCCTGGCCAATTACCCCACTCTTCCGAGCCGTCCCGGTCGCTGCTCCACCCCCTCTGCCGATCCAGGGAGGGCTGCAGACTACCACATGCCTCCGACACGTGGAGTCACCAGCCGCTTCTTTTCACCTGTCAGTGAGGAGGTTCACCAGGGGGACGTAGTGTGTGGGAGGATCACGCTACCCCCCCCCCCAGTTCCCCCTCCCCCCCACGAACAGGCGCCCTTACCGACCAGAGGAGGCACTAGTGCAGCGACCTGGACATACATCCGGCTTCCCGTGCGCAGGCACAGCCAATTGTGTCTGCGGGGATGCCTGACCAAGCCGGAGGTAACATGGGGATTCAAACCGGCGATCCCCATGTTGGTAGGCAAGGGAATAGACCGCTATGCTACCCGGACACACCACAGTCTTTTAACTTGGCATTGATTTAGCAAAAGCAAAAAAAAAAATCCATCCCTTTTGTTCCTTCATCTCTGCTTCCCCTCCCTCCTCCTCAGACCTGTGTGGCGTCCAGCCTCCCCGGACCGGCATGCCCACGTAAAACGAGGGCAGGACTTGAGAGTTGCTGCCTCACTCCCCCCTGGTCTGCAGAAGTGCAGCTAGGAAGGTTCAAAAGTTTAACTCTGTGCTCAGCTCTTCCATCCGCACAGTGGAATGTGGAGGAGGAGAGGCGGCGGGGTGGGGTGGGGTGGGGTGGGGGTTTATCCGTGCGTTGACTTCCATATGAACCTCTTGGACTGAGTCACAGAATAACCCCCACCCTCCTCAAAAACACACCCCATTTGACATCAGTGTACACGTGAACGCCTTTTGCTCTCACCCTTACATGACACACACACACACACACACACACACACTCCTGCCCTCAGCCTGCTGTTGTGTAAAACCTGTTGGAGCAGATCTGTGTCTATTATTGTGCTCGACGATGGCTTACTTGCCTCCCCCGTCTCCTGTAATGGCAGCAGATGCCCCCAGCATGGCACCAACATTGCCGGGCTGGGCGGGCCCCGATCCTGACGGCGTTGGTGCGCTCGCGTCGCTTGTGTGAGTTACGCCGATGGCAGCAAAACTGCCGACCAAACAGCTGGTTTACAGAAGCAGGGAAACAGTCATGTCATGTGACCAAGTCGTTTCACTGCAAAGCGCTTCGCGTCCTTCCGCCTGAAAAAGGCGACACAACCGCGGTCGTTCACTCTCACACAGCTGCACATGCACGCAGGCATGCAGAAGCATGCAGGGATTCAGACTACCTTCCCAGGCCTGTGTGTTCAGGGTCAGTGTTGGAGCGGCTTCGGCGTTGTGCTGCAGGCGTGCCAGGCCCATACACGCGCGCATGCGACGCTGGGTTCCTCCTGCAACGTCGGGTTCCTCCTGCAACGTCGGGTTCCTCCTGCAACGTCGGGTTCCTCCTGCAACGTCGGGATCCTCCTGCAACGTCGGGTTCCTCCTGCAACGTCGGGTTCCTCCTGCAACGTCGGGTTCCTCCTGCAACGTCGGGATCCTCCTGCAACGTCGGGTTCCTCCTGCAACGTCGGGTTCCTCCTGCAACGTCGGGATCCTCCTGCAACGTCGGGTTCCTCCTGCAACGTCGGGTTCCTCCTGCAACGTCGGGTTCCTCCTGCAACGTCGGGTTCCTCCTGCAACGTCGGGATCGGTGTCAGACATGACACTTTAATATGCGGCGTGGGCCGCTCTCCAACAGAAGCAGGGTTATACAAGCTCCTTGGGAAGGGGAGAGAGAGACGGAGCGAGAGAGAGACAGCGCACGAACGAGAGAGAGAGAGAGAGAGAGAGAGAGAGAGAGAGCAAGAGAGAGAGAGGGGGGGGGGGCGGGTGTGGGGGGATAACCAGGCTGCAGAGAATTACTAAGGGGCAGAGTTGAGAGAGAGGAAGAAGTGGAATTTAGGTGAAAGACACAAATGAAATTATAGGCCGGAGAGAAAAAGTGAAAGAGAGGACAGGACCTATATTGTTGACCATTCATCAGCATGCTCTCTCTCTCTCTCTCTCTCTCTCTCTCTCTCTCTCTCTCTCTCTCTCTCTCTCTCTCGCTCTCTCTCTCTCTCTCTCTCTCTCTCTCTCTCGCTCGCTGGGCCTCGGCTATGTGCCATGTTGACATAACTAAATTAAACAGCTTTTATAGGGTTCAGTCCCTCGCTTCGCTCACCTCTCAAAACGTCAGGGTCCCTATCTCGTTTTCCTTTCAGCCAACGACCCCCGAGACCCGGGAGCACACACTGGTGATTTGAAGTGGACACACACACACACACACACACACACACACACACACACACACACACACACACACACACACACACCCCGACGACTCTCAGACCTGTAGAGTATACGCAGCAACACTGGGCGATGTGCTCCGTATCATGTGTTACATTTGTGTGCTGGCCCAGGTCCATTTGCAGACGTGACCCGTGTGGTTTCCTCCTCCCGCCGCCGGCTCCTGTTGATATTAGCGTGCCATAAAACTTAAAGCCCAGCGCCCATAAAAGGTAAAGAGAGGGCTCTTGCTGAATGTGTACGTTATTTGGCGGCGGCTCTGTTCTGCCCGTTTAGTGGCAGCCCGCTCCCCCCCCGGGGAAGGGGGGGCACAACGCGGCAGTCCATACTCATTTTCAACAGGGTCATTGACGTGTAGCATAAAGGCGTTTTCATGCGCGCCTTAAATCATGCATAGTTTCCTGATTGGTGGCTCGGCGTTTGCCAGAGGCCTGTCACGCCGATGTTTGCGCGGCGTTTTTTCCGCTCAGGCGTGGCGGTCCGGCGGCAGGGATCGTGAAGCCATTCTGCACCAACCAGACTGGGGGTGGGGGGGGGGTATTGAGAGATTAATGTCCTTATAGAGGGGCTAGCATAGACAGTAGCCTAAAAAAGCAAAGTATATGACATGAATGGAATTTTTACTTTGCCGGCCCACCTGATGGGAACTTTCCACAGTCGCCGGTTTTGTTTGCACAAGCTCAATTTATGGCGGCGTGTCATTCGCATGATAGATATTCTGCACAAGGCGGCACACTAGGTAATTATTGTCCATGGAAGTTGGATGCAGTCGCCTCAAAAAAAAATCTTCATCCGTGATGTGTTCACTTTTCGCTGGCGTTTCCCGGTTGCCGTGCAAGGCGAGCCGTTCAAACACAATGTTTTCTCCAACGCAAACAAATATTAACGGCCCCGCTTAATCCTGCGAGCCGTCCTTAATTGTGATGGTGTGAGTTAAGGCCGGGCATGAATCGTGCTTTATGGTTAAACGGGGGGCGGCCGTATTCCCTCAATGCTCCTAACTGAGACCCGACACCAAGAAGAAAACAAAGTCGTGTTTCATGACCTAATTTTAGCCTACAGACGTAAAAAGACCTAGACATAAAAAAAAAGGATCCTTAAAGTGTAACTGGACGAATTCAGAGACTGGGCCAGCAGAGTAGAGCAGCTGAACAGGTCAGCGGTTGTTAATGCTGCTTTTCCACATCATTTATCAGTTGCATGGCAGATACAGTATTTATATATACGTGTTCTGCAGCCTGCAAGTATAGAAGGTATATTGCCATGTCCATCATTATTATTATTGTAATTATTATTGTTATTGTTATTAAATATTTTTATTATTATTATTGTTATTGTTATTATTATTGATATTTTTGTTATTATTGTTATTGTTGTTATTATTTTATTGTTAATGTTATTATTATCTCTCTCTCTCTCTCTCTCGCTCTCTCGCTCTCCCCCCGCAGTGTTCAACGGCCATGGTAAGGCGGGCACCAGGGAGAGCCCGCGCCCCAAGGCCGGATCCCATGGCAGGGAGACCCCCGCCCCACCACTGCCACCTCCTCCGCCTCCACCTCCGCCCCTCCTGAGGGAGCGCAGTGAGCGGGCGGAGGCGCGGGAACAGGTGAGGGAGCAGCAGGCCCTGGCCAACAGCAGAGGCCCGGCCGCCAACGGCCTGCCGCCCAGGAGAGCCGCGGAGGAGCTACGCAAGCAGGTATGGCTGCTAGCCGAACACGGGACATACAGCCAGGAAGGAGTACGGGGGGTGGGTGGGAGGGCTCACTTGCACGCTCATGCCCAGTAGAAGAAACAGGCGTATTTCTATTGTTTCGGTGTCCCAATGTGGACGGTGAGCCTTTCCAAAACAATCTGAAAACGCTAGCGTTGACGGAAAACATTGGACCCATTTTTTTTGAAAAGGCCATCCCTAGATGTCCCTGGTTAGCGTGGACGTGATTGTCCTCGACAAATCATTAAGACCAACTGTCCCAACACCCGGGCCAGAGCTGCATGATGAATTCCCGGCTTCTTCCTGAGGACATCATGGTGTCTTTTTCTTCTGTGAATACTGGATTTGAAATGAAACGTTAAATGTGAAATGAAACACAGTTTCATTTCACACACACACACACACACACACACACACACACACACACCAGTAGGGAAGGTTTCGTGACGGACTGGTGACGGGCCTTTAGCTGAGCCATGGCAGAAGATGTTCTGGTTTATTCAAATTCATCAGACTGAAGCTTCAGCAGGTCAAGTCTATCCCTTCATCTCTCTCTCTCTCTCTCTCTCTCTCTCTCTCTCTCTCTCTCTCTCTCTCTCTCTCTCTCTCTCGCTCCCCCCCCCCTCTCTCCCCCTCTCTCCTATTCTCATTATGTCTGGTGTTGGCTTCATTTTCCTGTTGTTTTCTATTAACTACCCTTCCTCTTCTCCTTACTCTCCTGCGATCTTCTCTTCTTTTATCTCCTCTCCTCTCCTCCCCTCCTCTCGTCCTGTGTGTTGTCTCGGGGAGAGGAGGAATGATTGTGTTTTGGACCTCAGCTATATTTAGAAGTGCAGGCTGGGGGCTGTGAACGCCTCCCTCTGTCTCTCCAGCTCTCAGTGAGGAGCAGCAAACCCCGGAAAGCCGTAGAAAAGAATGGAAAGAGAGGAGAGAGACAAGGAAGGAGGAGGAGGAGAGAATTGGCTCAACTCTGAAAACTAGCAGTTACAATAGCTAATCAGAAGCCAGTGTCCCACGAGGGCTTCACTCTGTTCTCCTGTTCTCCTCGTCTCCGTACATCTGTCTTTCTCTCACACACTTTATCTCTATCCTCTTTCTCTCTCTCTCTCTCGCTCGCTCGCTCTGTTAGCCTGATTCTTGTGATTTCTTGTTTACTCTGTATCTCTCTCCGCTGTCACCTCACCTTTCTCTCGCTTGCTCAGCTTCTCTACTTCGATGTCTCTTTGTTCCACTCTCACTCTCTCTCTCTTTGTTTATTTTGCTCTCTCGCTCTCTCTCTCTTCTTCTGTGTTGAACAGACACATATCTTGCCCTTGATAACACGGCTCCAATCATTTTGAAGGATTAGTGGATTTTTCTCCCTCGCTCTTTCCCCAATTAGCATGAACAAGGTGTGTGTGTAAGGGTGTGTGTGTGGATCTTGAACATGCGTGCATGCAGACACACACATGAACATACTTACACGCGTGTACACGCACAGCCAACTGTGAAAGTACAGGCTAAGCCACATGAAAGGTTAAGTGATCACGTAGCTGTAGAACAGCCAGGGGTTTGTTTGTGTGTAAAAGTGAAGGGTAGGCCATTATCATAATCTCATTAAGTACGAGTCAGTTCTCCTCGGTCCAGTCCAGGCCCACGTCAGCTGAGTGTGTCCCCAGCATGGACCTTCTACAAACCAACACATCAGCTGAGTGTGTCTCCAGCGTGGACCTTCTACAAACCAACACATCAGCTGAGTGTGTGTCCAGTGTGGACCTTCTACAGATCAACACATCAGCTGAGGGTGTGTCCAGTGTGGACCTTCTACAGATCAACACATCAGCTGAGGGTGTGTCCAGTGTGGACCTTCTACAGATCAACACATCAGCTGAGTGTGTGTCCAGTGTGGACCTTCTACAGATCAACACATCAGCTGAGTGTGTGTCCAGTGTGGACCTTCTACAGATCAACACATCAGCTGAGGGTGTGTCCAGTGTGGACCTTCTACAGACCAACACATCAGCTGAGTGTGTCTCCAGCGTGGACCTTCTACAAACCAACACATCAGCTGAGT
The DNA here is from genome assembly GCF_029633865.1 of Lampris incognitus. NCBI lineage: Eukaryota > Metazoa > Chordata > Actinopteri > Lampriformes > Lampridae > Lampris > Lampris incognitus. The sequence goes on along the minus strand of NC_079228.1, from coordinate 31,686,835 downwards.
GTGTCTCCAGTGTGGACCTTCTACAAACCAACACATCAGCTGAGTGTGTGTCCAGTGTGGACCTTCTACAGATCAACACATCAGCTGAGGGTGTGTCCAGTGTGGACCTTCTACAGACCAACACATCAGCTGAGGGTGTGTCCAGTGTGGACCTTCTACAGACCAACACATCAGCTGAGTGTGTCTCCAGTGTGGACCTTCTACAGACCAACACATCAGCTGAGTGTGTGTCCAGTGTGGACCTTCTACAGACCAACACATCAGCTGAATGTGTGTCCAGTGTGGACCTTCTACAGATCAACACATCAGCTGAGTTTGTGTCCAGTGTGGACCTTCTACAGACCAACACATCAGCTGAGGGTGTGTCCAGTGTGGACCTTCTACAGACCAACACATCAGCTGAGTGTGTGTCCAGTGTGGACCTTCTACAGACCAACACATCAGCTGAGTGTGTCCAGCGTGGACCTTCTGCAAACCAACACATCAGCTGAGTGTGTCCAGCGTGGACCTTCTACAGACCAACACATCAGCTGAGTGTGTCTCCAGTGTGGACCTTCTACAAACCAACACATCAGCTGAGTGTGTGTCTAGTGTGGACCTTCTACAGACCAACACATCAGCTGAGTGTGTGTCCAGTGTGGACCTTCTACAGACCAACACATCAGCTGAGTGTGTGTCTAGTGTGGACCTTCTACAGACCAACACATCAGCTGAGTGTGTGTCCAGTGTGGACCTTCTACAGACCAACACATCAGCTGAGTGTGTCTCCAGTGTGGACCTTCTACAGACCAACACATCAGCTGAGTGTGTGTCCAGTGTGGACCTTCTACAGACCAACACATCAGCTGAGTGTGTGTCCAGTGTGGCCCTTCTACAGACCAGCACCACTTCTGTTCAGTTCAATTAAGTTGTGAATGTGGACAGTCCAACAAATGCAGACGAGCATTCACATCGTATAGCCGGCTTACATCTCCTCCTTTTCCTTCACTTTCTCTTCTCTCTGTCTCTCTCCATCTCTGTCTCTCTCTCTTTCTTTGTCTCTCTCTGTCTGTCTGTCTCTCTCCCTCCTTGTCTGTCTCCCTGTCTCTCCCTGTCTCTGTCTCTCAAATTCAAATTAAAATAGCTTTATTGGCATGATGTAACAATGTACATATTGCCAAAGGAAGTGTTTGAACATTGAAAAAACTAAACATTAATTGGAAACTGTCTCTCTTTCTCTCTCCCCCTATCTCTCCCTCTGTCTCTTTCTCCCCCTCTGTCTCTCTCGCCCCCTCTGTCGCTCTCTCTCCCTGTCTTTCTCTCCCTCTCGCGCTCTCTCTCCCTCTGTCTCTCGCTCTCCCCATCTCTCTCTCTCCCTTTGTCTCTCTCCCTGTCTCTCTCTCTCCCTCTGTCTCTCCCCCCGTCTCTCCCTCTCTCTGCTCGCTCTCTCTCCCTCTGTCTCTCGCTCTCCCCATCTCTCTCTCTCCCTTTGTCTCTCTCCCTGTCTCTCTCTCTCCCTCTGTCCTCTCCCCCCGTCTCTCCCTCTCCCCCCGTCTCTTCCTCTCTCTGCTCGCTCTCTCTCCCTCTCTCTCTGTGCTCATCCTTCATTTCTTAAGCAGCTTAAAAGCAAATAGACACAAAACAAATACACCACTGTGTTTAGATGCGCACAGATTGCTTTCTAATAATTTCTAACATTCTCACTCTGAGACAGACACACACACACACACACACACACACACACACACACACACACACACACACACACACACACACACACACACACATTTGTAAGCCACTTCACCAGCATGGTGCTGGGGAGTAAATAAGGCAGTAATAGGTGTCTCTGCATCAGGCCGTGTACGGGTTTTTGTTCTGTTGTGTTGTTGGTGTGCAGGTTTTTGTTCTGTTGTGTTGTTGGTGTGCAGGTTTTTGTTCTGTTGTGTTGTCGGTGTGCAGGTTTTTGTTCTGTTGTGTTGTCGATGTGCAGGTTTTTGTTCTGTTGTGTTGTCGGTGTGCAGGTTTTTGTTCTGTTGTGTTGTTGGTGTGCAGGTTTTTGTTCTGTTGTGTTGTTGGTGTGCAGGTTTTTGTTCTGTTGTGTTGTCGGTGTGCAGGTTTTTGTTCTGTTGTGTTGTCGGTGTGCAGGTTTTTGTTCTGTTGTGTTGTCGGTGTGCAGGTTTTTGTTCTGTTGTGTTGTTGGTGTGCAGGTTTTTGTTCTGTTGTGTTGTCGGTGTGCAGGTTTTTGTTCTGTTGTGTTGTTGGTGTCGGGGACTGCTGACCTTTCTCTGCTGCTTAAAAGTCAACCTGCCCAAGGCAGCATCACATCGCACCATTATAAGACTGCAGCGCGTGGAGACTTCTTATACAAGGATGTGTCTGTCCCTGGTTAGGCTTGTGTGTGTGTGTGTGTGTGTGTGTGTGTGATGTGTTAGAGTGCTGTGTTTGTGTCAGTGTTACTTAAGCTAAGTCATTCCGATGTAAAAATTAGGTGAAATGATTGAGCCATTATGAACCCTTTTTCAGCTTATGTAGTCGCACAGGCTCCGTGTGTGTGTGTGTGTGTGTGTGTGTGTGTGTGTGTGTGTGTGTGTGTGTGTGTGTGTGTGTGTGTGCATTTTGTGTGTGTGTGTGTGAGTGTGTGTGTGTGTGTGTGTGTGTGTGTGTGTGTGTGTGCATTTTGTGTGTGTGCGCTTTGCCAGTGGGCCGGCTGTCTTCCTCTCTTCTCTCTCTCTCTCTCTCTCTCTCTCTCTGTCTCTGTCTGTCTCTCTGTCTGTCTCTCTCACTCTCTCTGTCTTCCTCTCTTCTCTCTCTCTCTCTCTCTGTCTCTGTCTGTCTCTCTGTCTGTCTCTCTCACTCTCTCTCGCTGTCTTTTCTTGGGGCTCTCTGCTGCAGATGTTGCCTGTTAAAATCTTCCTGCCAGGCCCCAGCTGGGCTATAGCAACACATGATGTCATCTAGGCCCACCTCCCTCTCCTCCCTCCCTCTCCTCCCTCCCTTTCTTCCTCTCTCTCCTCGCTCACGTGCGACCGAAATCCACTCCAGAAAGGGCTCTGGCTGCCTGTGTTGTGTTGTGTTGTGGTGTGTTGTGGTGTGTGTGTGTGTGTGTGTTTTCTTTTCCCATAATTTATTTTGGCTTCGTTTTTTGTTCTTATTCTGGTCGTTGTCCTTTTTGTTTGGATTCTCTCTGCCAGTCTTGCCCCATATTCTTTTCCTCACCTCAGACGCTGATTCACTTGTTCTTTTTCGTTCTTTTTCCCTCTTTCCCTCTTTCTTTCTTTCATGAATCTCATTAATCTCTATATATTTGGCTTCTTCCTTGTCTCTAATTCCTAATACTCCTTACCCACCTCTCTCTCACTCCACCTTTTATTCTCCTTTCTTCTGAATCATACCACTCTTTGGCCATATTCAATCCACCATTTTTACCTCTCTCTCTCTCTCTCTCTCTCTCCCCCTCTGACTGTCTTATTTGACCCCCCCCCCTTTCTGCCTCCCTCCTCTCTCCCCCTCCCTTTTCCTTTTCCAGTAGACCAAACAATTACAGCGAGTGAGAGAGAAAGCGAGAGAAGGGGGGAGATAGTGAGGCAGAGACAATTACTTGCAGAGCAACCCCCCCCCCAGGAGGAGCTGAGTAACCGGGACACTGAGACCTCTTGTGGTGGAAAGCGGTCATGGCAGCTTGTCTCACAGATTTCACTGCTTTGTCAGCAAGCTGCGATGGGACGAATATAGCCGGCTGAAGGCCAGTTCATCAGATTATCACCCGACCTCCCTCCCCAACCCCCGTACACATTCAGCCCCTTGGATTTTATATTTCATTTGTGTTACATTATGTGAGAGTTGTCCCCGTTTGTCAGTCATTACTGGTCAAGAGCCCCCCCCCCCCTCAGCCTTCATCTATCCGTTGGTCCTCAGTCCTCTCCTTCCTTCACATCTTCGTCACTTCCCTCACACATCTTCCGTCCTCCTCCCATCTCTTTCCCTCTCTTTATCTCCATCTCCCCCTCCATCCCCCTGTGTTTTTCCATTGTCAGGGGGGTTAAGGGGGGTTTGCTGGTGGGGTGGGGGGGGGATGCAGACGATTGATGGAGGCGAGGTTAGGTTTCACTCCCTCCTTATCTTTTAATGGCCCCGGCCTTTTGTGTCAGCCGCCCCCACCTCCGCCACCTGAGACGAACACAATACAACACACGTTACACTCACTCACTCACACACACACACACACACACACACACACACACACACACACACACACACACACACACACACGTGACATGAGAGCCCCTTCAAAGGCTAACCTGTCAATGGGCCTGCTGTCACCTCCCTGCCGTGGTGCCGCAGTCATGATTGATAACTCCATTCTTTTCTCCATCCATCCATCCCTCCGTCCATCCATCCATCCATCCATCCATCCATCCATCCATCCATCCGTCTGTCCGTCCTTCCTCCAGGGTGTTGTTTCACTCCCATCAGGGCCAGGCTTGCACACACACAAACACACACACAGATAGATGGGAAAGAGCTGAAGTTGTGTGTGTGTGTGTGTGTGTGTGTGTGTGTGTGTGTGTGTGTGTGTGTGTGTGTGTGTTTGTTTGTCAGTATGTGAAACTGCATCCAGCACTGCAGTCAAGTTTCGAATGCTGCTGTGGATGCAGCAGTTGAGGAGGAAAAAGGGTTCAGTGATGACTTTTTTTCACAAAAGGAGCATGTTTTTCCTATTAGGGGTTACAAGGAGAAGAAGAAAAACTTTACGAGTGTGATCTGTGGAGGAAAAACTGATATAAAGACCCGTCCCTGCTCAGCATCCCGAGCCGCACTTCCTCCCATCCTTTTTGCCTTTCCAGATGGTGTGGAATTTAATTTTAGGAGCGTGCGCTCCAGTAATGACACCATTGTCGAAACCTGCAAAAGGTGATGTGATGTTTCCCCCATAATAGGGTCAATTCGCCACCACAAAAAGCATATTTGCCCCGTTGAGAATGCGGTCGGCATTAAAGAGGGGAGAATGAAACAAGCCCTTTATGTTTGCTGCAACGAGAGCGACGTGCCCCGCCGGCTCGAGTCACTCAGACAGCCGTAACTGAATACCTATCTGTAAACTCACAAGATCTACGGTGTTGAGCTTTAACTCACACACACACACACACACACACACACACCAATCACTGTAGTTCTGTAAAGCCTAGAATATTGTTTTTACTAGCATTTCTAAAAAAAAAATTGAACTAGACTCGATGTCAGTACACAGACATTGAGGGAGTTGCAGACGGGGAAGGAGAGGAGAGGAGAGGAGAGGAGAGGAGGGAGCCAGAGACTCCCAGCAGCACCGAAAAGTGGGCCATGAAAACAACGTGGAGGGGAGGAGGGATGAGGAAGAACGCTGGTGTGGATGTTCTCAGAAAAGGCAGAGACAGGAGGTGGAATGGGGAGCGATGAAGAGCGAGAGGAGGAAGGCGGGTGCCGGAGGCTGAGCGTGTGACCCAGAGATTCGTTTCATCTCTGTACAGTGCGATAACGTTGCCCTTACTCCCTGTGACACCAGGAACAGATATTGAATTAGGGAGGGACGAAGGCGAGGCAAACAAAAGACAGAACGAGAGGAAGACCGATGGAGAACTGGTGAAGCCGACACAGATGAGTGATTTTAACCTCTACTGAACTGCGCCACCAATACATAAAAGAGAGAGAGAGAGAGAGAGAGAGAGAGAGAGAGAGAGAGAGAGAGAGAGAGAGAGAGAGAATCAGCGAGTCAGCGTGCCAGCGACTGTGGCTTTTCACCAGTTTGTAGATTGCAGGCCCACAGTGGTTCCCACAGCTGTAGTCAGCCAGCCAGCCAGCCAGCCAGCCAGCCAGCCAGCCAGCCATGGAACCAGACACCACTGCAGCAGGCCTCTGATCTACAGCTGGGGGCCTCAAAGACTGCACACATGCACAAGCAGGCACACACACTCGCCTGTACACACACACACACACACACACACACACCTCTCTCTCTCTCTCTCTCTCTCTCTCTCTCTGTCTTAGACACAAACACACACCTCTCTCTCTCTGTCTTAGACACAAACATGTACACACACACACACACTCTCTCTCTCTCTCTCTCTCTCTGTCTTAGACACAAACACACACCTCTCTCTCTCTGTCTTAGACACAAACATGTACACACACACACACACACCTCTCTCTCTCTCTCTCTCTCTGTCTTAGACACAAACATGCATACACACACTTCTTTCTCTCTGTCTTAGACACAAACACACGCACACTCCTCTCTCTCTCTCTCTCTCTCTCTCCTCTCTCTCTCTCTCTCATCTCTCTCTCCGTCTTAGACACAAACATGTACACACACACACACGCACGCATGCACGCACACATACACACACACACTCACACTTAGGGCCCTATTTAAACGACAATCTGTAGTGTGTGGTCTAAAGCACATGGCACAAGTGTGTTTGGGGTGCGTCCAGATCCACTGTTGCTGGTTAAATGGCACATAATCTGGACGCAGCGGGGTTGTACTCTCACCTCTCATCATCATCAGCCGCTTCTCCGGGGTCGGGTCGCCGTGGCAGCGAGCTGAGTAGGGCACTCCAGATGTCTCTCTCTCCCTAGCAACGCCCTCCAGCTCCTCCTGGGGGATCCAGGGCCTTCCCAGGCCAGAATGGACATGTGTTCCCTCCAGCGAGTTCTGAGTCTACCCCGGGGTCTCCCTCCCAGCTGGTCCTCCTGGACCAGTCTACGATGCCGGAAGTCGGCACCACCCGGGTCCCCGTCTTTGCCTGCCGCCGGCCTGCATTGCATCCTACCCCGATTGCTCGTCCCCGTGGGTGGTGGGGTCCACGGGGTGAGGTTGTACTTAGTCTCTTAATTAATGATAGTTGTGTTTTGGGTGTAACATGACTCAGACCAATCAGAGTGTCCTCGTCTTCCGGCATCACCAGAGCAGCTGTGCAATGCCGAAACAACCCAATTATGTCAGGAGACGAGGAAAACCAAGGCTCACACCGCTCACTGAAAAATCACTTAGAGTTATCTAATTCTGGTAAATATCATAGCTGTTTTTACATTTATTTTTTAAATATCGTGATGTACACAGTAATCATCTTGCACATTATAATGTTTTTAGTTTTTGTATAGGCACATGTTGCAATCTGAATAATGCACCCTTTAAAATCACAGTAAAATACTGCACCATGGACTGTACACCAGGGTTTTGTTGGTCAATGGTGCAACCGCTTTCCTGCCTCAGGATAGCAGTGTGCCAACGCTGTGCCTGACCACACCTCATTTTAAGACCAGCACGCCCATGGGCGCTCCGATGGGTGCAAGTACATTTGCTATTTAAACAACGTGGGCGCTGGACGGGAAAATGAAAACCGCGTCGGTCTGAGACTAGCAGAGACACTTGGCGCTGCACTTTTCACCGGCTGTAAGACGGGGCCCTTGATATGACTGTCTGTCTGTCCCTCCCTCTCTGTGTCTATCTCAGGTCTCAACCCACATGCACACACACTCATTTACTCTCTCTCTCTCTCTCTCTCTCTCTCTCTCTCTCTCTCTCTCTCTCTCTCTCTCTCTCTCTCTCTCTTTCACTCACTCACTCACTCACTCACTCACTCTCTCTCACTTTCACACTCTTTCTCACTCACTCACTCACGCTCACTCACTCACTTTCACTCTCACACTCACTCTCACTTTCACTCTCACACTCACTCTCTCCCTTCCTCACACTCACTCTCTCTCACTCTCACCCCCATTCTCACGCTCTTTCTCACTCACTCACTCTCACACTCACTCACTCACTTTCACTCTCACACTCACTCACTCACTCACTCACTCTCACACTCACTCACTCACTTTCACTCACTCACTCACTCAATCACTCTCACAATCACTCACTCACTCACTCACTTTCACTCTCTCACACTCACTCTCTCACTCACTCCTCACTCACTCCACTCACTCACTCACTCACTCACTCTCTCACACTCACTCACTCACTCACTCACTCACTCACTCACTCACTCACTCACATATACACACAGATACACACATGGACCCACCTTTTATTTGTGGCATTAAAGAGCGAATCAAAGAGCTTAAGGAAACCCATCGCAAATAAAAGGCTGTTTTTATGTGCCCATATAGGATTTGATTCCGGCCCCATAACCCATGGACACTGCTTGTCTCATGTCTGCCTCCCTCCACCTTGTTCCTGCCATTGTTTATATCAAACTGTAGTGGTTTTTGGTTTTGGTACATGTCCTTTTATGAGTCCCCAGCTTTGTGTTGCGAGCAGGCTGTGTTGTATTTTATTTAAGCTTACTTTGCATGGCAGTATAGTAATCTGGATAGTCGATTGGCTCTGTAATGAATAGGGCACGTTTCCACAAATAGCTCTGGATCCATGCCGCCAAGTGGTTTACTGCTGTGCCAGCCTATGAATGTTTGGCCGCTTGGATGTGGAAGGAAGGAAGGAAGGAAGGAAGGAGTGACTGAGTTTGTGTGTGCGCGCGCATGCATGTATATCTGTGTGTGCAGTTGTATAGAGTGTGCGTACAAGTCTGTGCTTTATTCTGAATGCACTGTTTCTGAGTTGCAGAAGCGTGTGACCTCATGTACAACAACAGAGGCTCCGACTGATTGGGACATTGTTTATCAAAACCACGTCTACTTCTAATGCAGATTCCCTTTTTCCCGACTCTTCCTAAATAGTTCCCACACACAACTTCTTCTGAACAGTTTTCCTTCCTCTAACCTCCGCCGTCTCGCTCTCTCCCCTCTCTCGCAGGTCTCTAAAGTGAACGGGCTGACACGGGCGGGCTCGGCACACGCCGCTGGCAGTGCCAAAAAGGGCCGTGACTTCCGACTGCCGTCCAAAACTGTGAAGAAGTACACAGCCACCGTGTCCAAGGGCCACGTCACTTACACCAAAGCCAAACAGAGAGAACTGGGCAAGAAAACCAAACTCAGCAGCAGCAGCAACAAACACAACAACTACAGCAGCAGCAGTGCCGCCGCCGCCACTGCCGCCAGCGCCACGGCAACGTCGTCAGCGAACAATCACAATCAGCACAGCCAGCCAGCAGCCAGCAACGGGCTGGTCCACTCAGGAAAAGCTGCGGCGCCGGCCTTCCACAGCAATGCAAAAACCCGCAAACAGGTGCTACTATCCAACGGGCTGCACAAGGTGGCTGCCGGGGCCCCGCCTCAACGGTAGGCTGAACGGGCAGCGGCACAACGCCCAAGTCAAGGAAGACGGGCAGAAAGCGGGGCAGCCGACCCAGGGCCAGGGGGAGTGCGCGGGCCGAGAGGGGCTGCGTAACTCCAAGCGGCGGCTGGAGGTGGTCCTTAGCGCTGTGGGGACGGGAGCCGGTGAGCAGAAAGCCAAGCCGGCCATCACCGAAGCCAAGAAGGCCAAGCTCCAGACGGCACCGCTGGAGACGCGCAGCAGCAGCAAGAAGGTGGCCAATCAGGATAGAGCTGCCGCCCAAGCCGCCGCCCCTTCCACACCAGTGGCTAACGGACACGTGGTGAAACTGCCCCCTCCTCCTCCCCCTGCTACTCTTCCTGCTCCACCCGTTGCCCAGACTCCGCCTACTCCTCTCCCTCCTCCTCCTGCTCCTCAGAAAACCCCACCTCCTTCTACACCAGCAGCCAATGTGGAGCCGGTGAACCAGCGACCCAAGCGGGCGTCGGCCGGCAAGCTGATGTTGATTCGACAAGCACAGCAGCAGCAGAGCAGGTCTCACGGTCGGAGCTCCTCCTCCTCTTCTTCCTCTTCCTCCTGCTCTTCCCCTTCAATGGGCCAGAACCACCCACAGAATCCCAGTCGAGCCAGCACTACCTCAAACCCCCAGGAAGCCCCTGCCATGGCCTCCATCCCTCTTACCTCCTCCTCCTCCTCCTCCAACCCTGGACAGCCCAAACCAGCAGCCTCTCGGCCAGTCGACCGCGACAAGGAGTGGGAGCGCGAGAAGGAGATGGCGCGCCAGCAGGAGCGCGAGCAGGACCGAGAGCGGGAGCGCCAGAGAAGCCGGCCCGAGGGGTGGCCGGCGCTGGGCGAGGCCCCTGTCTTCCGGCCGGCGCCCCGGGAGTTCCAGGACCCACTGGTGTATCTCGATGTGGTGAGGGAGCGGGCGGAGTCCGCCGGCCTGTGCCGTGTGGTGCCGCCACCTGACTGGCGGCCGGAGTGCAAGCTGAGCGAGGAGATGCGCTTCGTCACGCAGGTGCAGCGGGTCCACAAGCTGGGCCGGCGGTGGGGCCCCAATGTACAGCGGCTGGCCTGCATCCGGAAGCACCTCAAATCTCAGGGCATTACCATGGACGAGCCCCCTGTCATTGGTGAGTGAGCATGTGAACACACACACACACACCGGTGTTTTAACCAGCGTTTCCAGATTTGAAGGACCATACTGGTGAATCGGCACATTGTAGCCCATTTATTACAAGTCACGTATATCCTCCATTACTCCAACTAATTTATTACAAGTCACATATACCCTCCATTACTCCAACCATTTTACAAAGCATACCATAGTTTTTTTCAATAATTACCCGATTTCCCAGTTTGATTAATTCAAACCTTCAGGTGATAGACTCACCTTAAAATTCACCGCTTCTGGGAGTCCGGGTAGCGTAGCTATCTTTTCTGTTGCCTACCAATACGGGGATCGCCTGTTTGAATCCCCATGTTACCTCCGGCTTGGTCAGGCGTCCCTACAGACACAATTGGCCGTGTCTGCGGGTGGGAAGCTGGATGTGGGTATGTGTCCTGGTCATAGCACTAGCACCTCCTCTGGTCGGTCAGGCGCCTGTTCAGGGGGTAGGGGGAACTTGGGGGGAATAGCGGGATCCTCCCACGCGCTACATCCCCCTGGCGAAACTCCTCACTGTCAGGTGAAAAGAAGTGTCTGGCGACTCCACATGTATCGAAGGAGGCATGTGGTAGTCTGCAGAGAGGGTGGAGCAGCGAGCGGGACGGCTCGGAAGAGTGGGGTAATTGGCCGGATACAATAGTGGAGAAATGGGGGGGGGGATATGTTTTAATGTGTCTAAAAAAGTTGTTAAAACTGTTACCTGAATGATTTAATTGAGAGAAGCCACAATATACTACCGGCATCTACCGAGGACCGGATATTTCCATTTTATAACAGTCGGCACAGTTTCAGAGCCACATAATACCCCGCCAGCCGATCCTACATTAGCCCCTCGTCTGCTGCCCTCACTACACTTGTGGGTTGTCTCTCTTACAAAGCCAGAGCGGTGGTTTTTTTTTTTTTTTTTAGTTTAGTCAGAGTTCGGCAAAGCGAGAGATGACAGCTTCGACAGCTTGAGCCGACGTGTGATATTATATTATAGGTGGGAAGACTACGGCATCGCCGCTTTGGCCTTTCATGGGGGTTTTTTTCCCGCCTCTTTCTTTCTCGTCACTCTTGTCCAGTTGGTTGCGATTCAAGCCGTTTATACGCTGAGAAATACGACCCTGGGAAAAGGTGCTGACACGTTTAGAAAGACCTTTCGGCGGATAAAACGGGAATTTCCACAGGAAGTACAGTATAATATAGTACAGTTTTAGAATATCATGCAACAAAACGGAGAAATCGATAAGAAAAAAAACTGACAGATCGTCAGGATATGGCTCATAATCTTAAATGATGTTGTCGATGATAAACCTGGTCTTATCAGCGATTCTCTTTCACAGACACCCCCCCCCCCTTTCTGTGTGTGCACATTTGCAGAGCCTTTTGTTTACCCTGTCAATATCGCCCCTGTGTTTAATTGTGTTTTGCTAGCGCTCCTTCACAGGCCTATATAAAGCCGTGACAAAAGCAGACAGTTAGCGGAGCCGCGGCGAGAGATTGCTATCTGTGGCGCTGCGAAAGGTTCAGTGGCATTCCACACGCTCTTATCTCCCCATTTATAGATGCCAATAACAATGTGGAGGGACCAGGCACGGGGGCCCCCGAGGGCCCGGCAAACAATATTTCCCCCAGATTGCCCTGTCACCTTCTATTTCTCATGACCACGTCAGGGCTTTATGAGCATTTAAACAGCCTCCGTGCAGACCGAGACTTTGCGCATGTACATGTGCACGCTACGCGGCTGTGTGTGTGTTTGTGTGTGTGTGTGTGTGCGTGCGTGTGCACGTGCATGTGAGTTATGAATGAGACATTAAACAATTTTTTTTTTTTGCATTGAGATGTGCACCGTGTGTGTATCAAGTTCATATATATGTGTGTGTGTGTGTGTGTGTGTGTGTGTGTGTGTGTGTGTGTGTGTGTGTGTGTGTGTTATTAGCTTTTCTGCCCAGCCGAAAGAAGGGTTTTTTTTTTTTTTTGATTATCCTGAGGTGAGCACAGGCGTCCCAGGTGGGCCTTACTGGACCAAAGGGAATATTAGCCCAGCGGCCAGTGACCCGCAGCAAAGCGGCTTAAAGCGGCCAGGATGTGCAGTTTCCAAATGACTTCCCTCAGTAGACCCAGAATATGAATTCTGCCTTTAACATTAATGTGGTTAGCTGTATTTGGCACAATGAGGGTCTCCGATGATGTGAGAAGGTAATTGTTTCAGTTCCCTACCAACACGAGGATCGCCGGTTCGAATCCCCCGTGTTACCTCCGGCTTGGTTGGGCATCCCTACAGACACAATTGGCCGTGTCTGCGGGTGGGAAGCCGGATGTGGGTGTGTGTCCTGTTTGCTGCACTAGCGCCTCCTCTGGTCGGTCGGGGCGCCTGTTCAGGGGGGATGGGGAACTGGGGGGAATAGCGTGATCCTCCCACATGCTACGCCCCCCCTGGTGAAACTCCTCACTGTCAGGTGAAAAGAAGCGGCTGGCGACTCCACATGTATCGGAGGAGGCATGTGGTAGTCTGTAGCCCTCCCCGGATTGGCAGAAGAGGGGGAGCAGCAACCGGGACGGGTCGGAAGAGTGGGGCAATTGGCTGGATACAAGTGACGAGAAAAAGGGAGACAAAAATCAGTTAGCCATCCCAAGACAAGTGAACTTGACTCCTGAGTCATTCAGTCACATCTACCTGTCATGGGAGTTTGCACATTTCTTGGGCCAAGATGGCAGCCACAGTGACCCGACAGAGGCACATTTTTTCTGGAAGTATATAAACCAGAATATTGACTGATGCCAATTTAAAAAAAAAAAAGGACAGCAGAGTAAAAAAGTTTATTACCATGACATTTTCAGACAGGCTGGGAAGACTGATGGTAACCATTTATTAAAGATAACTCAAGAAACTGCTGGCCTACTAGTTATTGTTGTGTAGATGGGCTATCATTTCCTGGGCTTCACATTTCATAATCCTAAACAACAGTTGTGTCTTTGAAAATCATGACTTTTGCATGTCAGACTTGGTTGTCCAGCAGCAGAAAAGCTTGTGTATTTATTCAAATTAATCTTCACATCTGTCGGTGTGTGGGAGACTCTTATGAGTGACGAGGGTTTTGGTGGTGGAGGAAGAGGATTATGAGGTTACCCCAGCCTGGATTTGATGAGATTACATAGAAATAAACACAGAAACAATCGTAGTTGGATTACTTAGGGTGGCATTTGACACCAAGATTTTTTGCTTGGCATTCGGTTTAATTTCAATTTAATTTCAAGAAAATTGAATTATTTCCTGAGGGTCAGTTAATCTGTTGAGCATCGACACGTACTCTGAACACACATGTGGAAAAACAACACACAATAGCACCGGTGGAGGTGACTGACACCTCGACAAAGTGCAAAATGGGTTTAGGAGCAATCAGTATCTGAACCAGTCAGAGGGAAGGTGGAGACGAGTGGCGCTGTCAAGAAACCTGATGACTCCAGGGACTAAACCGTTTTATTGGGGTATAAGAAAATATCCATACACTTGAGTATCGTACTGCTATCTTGAACAATATTTTATCAATTTTCAATAACACTGCATCGATTCCTAAGTTTACACACCAAGAGACATGGCAGCGGCACAATTTCATTGTGTAGTTTCCATCCCTCACCACTAGGTGGCAGGTGCCGTAACACAGCGGGGCTGCACAGAACTGCCCCAACAGCACTAGCTATGGCTTTGATTACTCTGGTTTCATGAATGTTGAGGTGTTTTCTTTGACAATTTCTCTAAAATTTGAAAAAATACAAATATTACAGTGTTTGTAGTATTACACTATCACGGTTTTAGTTGTATCTTGATGGGAGACGTATCGTCGCATTCTTGCCATTATAGAGTCCTAGCATTTAAATAGAGCAGATTTTATGCAGTGTTTTGACAGGATAGTTGAAAGTGGCGGCAAAGAGGGTTAAAAGAGCGATTGTGGTGCAACACACATTTTGGGGCGGATTTTGAAACCAGTTGCATCTGACTCCCAGTAGCTGGCTCCCAGTAGCTGCTCGCATCCAGTTTAAGACTCTGGTGCTCGCCTACAGGGCAGTGCAAGGAACAGCTCCTTCCTATCTCCAGGCCATGGTCAAGCCCTACACCTCCGCCTGACCACTTCGCTCTGCTGCCTCGGGACGCCTGGTTGCCCCGTTGCTCAGAGGCCCCTGCTGCCGATCGACCCGGTCACGGCTCTTTCCTGTCCTGGCCCCACAGTGGTGGAATGAACTCCCCACTGATGTCAGGACAGCGGAGTCGCTGCCCATCTTTCGGCGCAGCTTGAAAACTCACCTCTTCAAGAACTACTACCCTGTTACTTGTTCTTAGCACTTGTATTCACTCATAAAAAAATAAACAAAACTCTTTCTTGTGCTATTACTTTAGCACTGGTTTTGCTCTTAGATGCTTGTTTAGATGCACTTATGACCTCTGATGGCTAGTAGTTCTCCTGATTTCCTACGTTAAATGATGCACTTATTGTAAGCCGCTTTGGAAAAAAGCGTTGGGTAAATGACTGTAATGTAAAGTAATGTAATGTCATCTGAGACCTTATGGAAAGTAACCTGTGTGGTTGGGTAGCAGGGTTTCTGCTGTGTTATTGTCTCTTTAAATCAAGACTTGAAATGATATTTCATTACAGCACTGACCTGACTCGTCCCACTTTCACTCATCCATCTTTTGTTATCTCTTCCTTGTCTTGATGTAGGTGGCTGCGAGGTGGACCTGGCGCGTTTCTTCCAGCTCATTAACGACATGGGCGGCATGCAGCAGGTGATGGACCTGAAGAAGTGGACCAAGCTGGCCGACCTCCTGTGCATCCCCAAGTCGGCACAGGACCGGCTGGCCAAGCTCCAGGAGGCCTACCTGCAGTACCTGCTCTCCTACGACTCACTCAACGCCGAAGACCGCCTCCGGCTGCAGGCCGAGGTATTGCAGGAGAAGAAGAACTTGGAGTCGCGCCGAGGCCCACTGGAGGGCCACTCAGACTCGTCGGCGCCCGGCGCGCTGGCACTACCGCGCTATGAGCCCAAGAATGGGCTGGTGGGCGGTGTGGTGGGAGGGGCAGTGGGGCACCACCGCACCAATGGGGTGTGCCACCGTCTGAAGGAGCTGGAGGCTCAGGTGAAAGCGGGCCGGCGCCGGCTTTTCGCTCAGGAAAAACAAGGCAAGGAGGACAGGCAGCACGGGGAGGATGAAGATGAGGAGGAGGAAGAGGAGGACAGGAGCGTTCTCAGTGACCAGCACAAGTGTATTTACAAGGTGAGGAAGAGGTTGTACTTCCGCTCATTTGTGATGTACACGTGGCTGGAACAGTTCAGACAGGAACATATTGGTCATTTTTCTTTTTTTTTCTCTCCATTTTTGAACATGGTCTCAGCGGGCTCATACTACAAAAGTACCACACACCATGAAAGGGATGGGAGAGTGAGACATGAATTTCTCATTCGTCCTAAAACTAAAAACAGACATATGGTTCAGCCTTTCAAAATATCAGTTGAACAGAATTGTCCCTGTGGGGTTGTTCAGCTCTGTCATTCTGTTCCCATCTAGTTATGGTATTTAAGCAGGTATATGTATATGTATATGTATATATATGCAGGTGGCACGGTGATGCAGTGGTTAGCGCGGTTGCCTCTCAGCAAGAAGGTCATGAGTTTGGGCCCTTCCCCATGTCTGCGTGGGTTTCCTCTGGGTGCCCCGGTTTCCTCCCACAATTCAAAGACATGCGGTGAATCGGCCATACTAAATTGTCCCTAGGTGTGTGTGTGTGTGTGTGTGTGTGTGTGGGCCTTGTGATGGCCTGGCGGCCTGTCCAGGGTATCTCCCCGCCTGCCGCCCAATGACTGCTGGGACAGGCTCCAGCATCCCTGCAACCCGGAAAACAGGATAAGCAGTTTGGATAATGGAGATATATATATATATAATATGTGTGTGTGTGTGTGTGTGTGTGTGTGTGTGTGTGTGTGTGTGTGTGTGTGTGTGTGTGTGCAGGACTTGGGCTGCATACAAAAGCTGCAGAGTGTTGCCAGTCCCCTGTACCGATATGTCTGACTAGTGTTCCCTCACACTCTGGGTCATGAGTACTAATATCACCAGAGAGGTGTAAGTTCACCACCTGTCACAGTATCGCTACTTGCACTTGAGTGGATCTCCGTCAGCGTGATGCTGCTCAGTGCTAAGAGACGCACGGCGTCTTCAGGAGTAAGTGACACTGTTTCAGGTGTTGGTAACGCGCCGCGACTTGTTTCTAATCTGGGAAAATATCACTCAAGTGTAGATTGCAAATATCTTCACCGGGATTGAAATTTTTTTCTTGGTAGAATTGGGAAACATGATTGTGGCAAATCCTCAAGTGTAGTTGAAGCAAACCATCCTAATCGGAGTTTGCGTAATTGGTTTTGCTCAGTGGAACGCACAATGCTGGAATGTACTACGGTAATATGACGCTGGCGGGGCTGTGGTGTGATGTCGGGGACGGTTTCTCTGGAGAGAAAGCGGCCGAGCTGTCTTTGCACAATGCAGCTCTTGTGGTTGTGTCTGAAGTCCGTGTCCAGCTGTGTGTGGGAAGGTAGTCGGTCGGTGGTCCCGCTTGTGTGTTGGCGCGTGTACGTGTGTTCACGTTAGGTGTATTCCCACATCCCCAGACCGCTGGCAGCTGTGTTGATTCTGGCTGGCTGAAATGTAGGTCAGTGCTCAGCGCTGTGGAAAGGGCCAGTAGGCAGCTCCAAGCCCGGCCCTCTCCCTCGCAAGCCCTCCCACTCCTCACCCTCTCCCCCATCTATACCCTGTGTCCACCACACCCCTCCCTCTTCCCAGTCCCTAGTCACATTCACAACCTCTCAGCCCCCCCCCCCCCCCCCCGTGTGTGTGTGTGTGTGTGTGTGTGTGTGTGTGTGTGTGTGGGCTAGTTTTTTTTCCAAACTCCTGCTCCAGGCTGCAGCCATGTCCACAGCCGTCCCACCAAATGCTCTCCATCATCCCATGAACCCTCCCTCAGCTAACCCCGAGCCAAAAAAATACCCCCAGCCCTTTTCCCCAAACCCAAACACAAAGGCACACATGCATGCAAAGTCAAACAGTCGGATGTGCGCACTGGCCACATTGTGCATTCAGAGAGGTTAAGTTCGTTAGCACGTGAACATGCAGTGCTGCAGAAGGTGCACAACAATGTGAAGCTGGGGGGTGAAGTTGTAATTAGTTTGCATACAAATGCAAACACACACACATTAATATAATCTTATGGGAATAGAGGAGCTTTAATTGTCTCTTTGTGATGTGATATGTTGTGTATATTCCTCAAAAATATTTGTAGTTAGCTCCCAACTTACCTTTCAAACACAGAATTGAGCATGTGCACACACACACACACACACACACACACACACACACACACACACACACACACACACACATGTGCTATACCCTCCGCTGCGCTTGTCTGGATCTCATTTAGTGGGTTTTTTTTTCTCTTCCTTATTGCTTTGGAAACTAAATCCTCGTACCGTCCACCCTCGGAGATGTCGTCAACAGATTTGACCCCTTGCAGACGGCCAGAGGGCCGCGCTGGCGAGTCGAATGGCCGTCACATCACCGAAGGAGCACGCTAGTCTCAATACGACCCATCGTTTTCCACCAAGGCTAAGACCTCTCTCGATTTATTGCCAAAAAGAGCAGCCCCCCCCCCAGCCCCCACTCCTGCCAAAGGAGGATATGTGTTTCACAGTTCCCTCACGGTGAATAACTCGCATGTCAAGAACACGTCCTGGGGTACAACTGCACCAAGAAAATGTGAGCGAACGACAGAAAACAAAAGAACTACAAGAACCTTTTGACACTCGCTGGGCGTGCGGTAGCTAGTACGCCGCAAGTCTGTTTTCGAGAATGTGATATCGCTTCGAAACACTACACGAGACCCAAGGTGGGAAGTGCGCAAATGGTTGATATCTTCACAGCTGATTAATACGGTTGATTAATGAGTAATATTTTGACGGTTTAAAGTACTACCGCTGAGGCGAAGCCGGTACGTTCAGCTGCGAGCTCCTAATAACCCCCAGCCCGTGTGGAAGAAGAGGAGCCAGCGAGGCCATCTTTCAGCGGGGTCCCTAACATCCCCAGCCCCCGGAGCGGGCAGATTTATGGCTGCCCTCACAGAACTCCCTACAGGAGAGGAAGGGGACCATGAGAGGAGGTGGGGGGGGGGGGGGGGGTTCAAGTCTAGGGGAGTCGTGTCGGGGAATTATGGAGGAGGTTCAGAGGTGGAGATAACAGGCGTGCACACGCAAACACGCATGCATCCTCGCTGACAGACTCGCCCATCCGCATCCACGCACGCACACACACACACAACACACACACACACACACACAACACAGACACACACACACACACACACACACACACACACACACACACACACACACACACAACACAGACATCGACACATGCATATACCAACATGTGGTTCATCCAAAGTCCAGCAATATTTCCATGGTCATATTTCACTGACGCCCCTTCTGCTGTGTACCCTCCCTTTATGCCCCCACATCCTTCTCCCACCATCACCGGAGGACCATAAAGCTAAATATGCTTTTGCAGAATCGAGTGCTGTTATGTGTAACGTATGTGTGTGTGTTTTTTCCCTGTGACTCATGCGGCGCTGCATGTGATGGTCTGTGTGTTGCAGGGGAAATCAGTGTCTTTGACCAACTTCTTCAGGATAGCCCGGAATACCATGACCATGTGCTTTAACAAGGAGCCCGGGGCCGCCGAGGTTGAGGTGAGAGAGACCCCCCCTCCACCCCCACCCCCCTTTTTTTTGCCATATGCAAGGCCTGGTTTAGTTACTCCTCCCTTGTCTTTGATTTGAGTTTGATTTGAATGCAATGTTTTCCTCCTTAAAATAAGGGAAAAGTCATTAACAAAATGTTCATTGTACATTTAAATGGTTCCATTGATGGCATAGTTTTATATGTTCAATTCTGGCAGTGCCTTCTCACCTCTGCAGGTGCAAGTTTGTTAGCTTGTAATTGCTAACGGTGCCTTATGAAAAAGTACTACCAGTATTTATTATTGGATTTGCCTATCTTAGCCAGTATGAATGAAATATTTAAAAAAAAAAATCTGTTTGAGTAAGGTTGAATTTATTCTTGCTCATTGTTTTTACACAAACAATTATGAAGTGACTTAACACTTGTGCGTCCATGTGGTGACATTGTAAGGAATGGATAAAGGTCTGTGTGATTTTCCGCTGGTTGACCATGTGTTATTGACTCTAAGGTGGAGACTCTGACTAAATGGGCAAAATGGAAACCCTCTGTTACACGCCTCGAGGATAAAAATCACTAAAATAAGTGAGCTGCATTATGTGTAACCTGAAAATAAAGAATTTGAGAAGGTCTGGGGAGGGTTTATGGGGCCTTTATGGAGTCTTGATACCTGAGCACACAGAGGCAACCAAGTCTTAAAGCTGCCCTGTGCAAGTTTGCCACAATGGCGACGCTTGTTTGCTATGAGCAATACTTCCTTTGTGGTTTAAATTTGTATGGCGAGGCTGCAGGTGCATACGGTAAAAGTCTTGATGCTGGTTTTTATTTTTGTCTGCCAGTGTATTGACCTATTCAGAACTACCGAAGCCCATTCTCGCTCGTCCTTCTTTCGTGTGCAAAGAAATCCACTGTGGGATCACCAAATGAGCCACGACGGTCGCAGTTAGCCAGCTCTTCACATTCAGCCATTTTTTTTCTGTTCCTGTTTATACATAGTGATAATACAACTGGTTAAACCTGGGGAGTGGTCGGGTGTCCCTATGGACACAATTGGCCGTGTCTGCGGGTGGGAAGCCAGATGTGGGTGTGTGTCCTGGTCGCTGCACTAGCGCCTCCTCTGGTCGGTCGGGGCGCCTGTTTGGGGGGAGGGGGAACTGGGGGGAATAGCGTGATCCTCCCACGCGTTACGTCACCCTGGCGAGACTCCTCACTGTCAGGTGAAAAGAAGCGGCTGGTGACGCCACGTATCGGAGGAGGCATGGCATGTGGTAGTCTGCAGCCCTCCCCGGATCGGCAGAGGGGGTGGAGCAGCGACCGGGATGACTCGGAAGAGTGAGGTAATTGGCCAGATACAATTAGGAATAAAAAAAACCAAAAAACCTGGGGAGTATGGGGGGGGGGTAAGAAGATTAGAAAAAAGATATCACTAAAATTGTGATTATGGAGGTTTATTTTACAGTTACCCAGCAGCCCTCGCTCAGTCAGGCTGAGGTAAATGACTTTGGCACACATGGAACGTCGTCGTTTCCACACATTCCTCGCTCCTCTTTGTGATATTGGGCTGTACAAATAAAACTGACTTGACTCGACTTGACTTTATGCTTACAGCAAGAGTACTGGAGGATCGTGGAGCAGAGAGACTGCCACGTGGCAGTGCATTATGGGAAGGTGGACACCAGTACACATGGGAGTGGTTTCCCCACGGGAAAGTCAGAGCCATTTTCTAAGTAAGTATCCCACAACCCCGTTGACCAAGTCATGCTTTCAAAAACTGAAAACTCCATCTGTGATGTGAGGTTTGCTAAAGTGGACTTGGATCTGGACTCTTGCTGGTTTGAATTCTTGGGCAGGGAAATACAGAAGGGAAGTAGACACTCTTCACTCTCCTGCAAAAAAATCATCAAAGTGCCACGGAGCAAGGTGTTTAAGCCCGTTTCTGTTGTAGAGATTTCACCGTGTGAAGGCTTAGCAGTAAATAGGTGGTCAGTATAAATTCAAGCACATGGTTCCTGCTGTACATCTGAGCATGACAAATTACACCGTGCTGTACATAAAGGGTCGTGGCGAGTCCATGAAAGACTCCCATATGTACTTTAACTGTCTACCAAAACAGATATATATCATGTTTTTTGGACGAACTCGGGAACCGAGTCACTCCTATAGAGGAGAATCTTCTCTGACCTCTTTAAAAGTCATCCGTAAATCAAAGCTCACGTTGTTCAGATGGACCCGTTCTCCTCTGCTCTCGTTTTCCTCAGACATGGATGGAACCTCACCGTCCTCCCAAATAACTCTGGATCCATTCTTCGGCATCTGGGTGCTGTGCCCGGTAAGGAGATCAGTGAGCCTGTCGGCATAAAGACATTTACCCTACGGATGAGTATAGACCCGTTATATCTCCGAGTAAAACGGAGCGAAGCCGTTTCTATTAGGGTTGTGTGATTTCTTTTTTTTGGGGTGGGGGGTGGGTTGGGGGTGGGGGGGTTTGGCTTTCATCATCTGCGATGTTGTGGAAAATGACGAGATGAAGTCCCAGCGAAGGTGTTTGGAAATCTCCGTTATCAAAGTTAACTCCTTATCCGTTTTGCTTTTATTCCTCTTGTGGGCTCTGCTTTTGGTAAACGTTGGTTTTTGTTGTTGATCTCCCCTTCAAGTATCAGTTATTGCAGTAATTACCAGAGTATCAGTATACGTTAAATAGCCCGTCATAATGCTGATAATGATACTCACAATCGTGTTAAGAACGGGGACAAGATCTCATGTAATGCAAACATGTTATTAGAATAAACTACGAGTCATGGCTACATTTTGCCCCACAAGTCGAGTGCAACATTTGTTTTGTTTTTATATAAATGAAATATAATTGCTTGGGGGTGTCCGGGTAGCGTAGCGGTCTATTCTGTCGCCTACCAACATGGGGATCGCTGGTTCAAATCCCTGTGTTACCTCCGGCTTGAGAAGGAAGAAGAGAGGGAAAAAGCCAAAAAAAAAAAAAAGAAAAGATAATTGCTTGCCGATTTGGACGAACCGACCAACGTAGGAGGTTTACAGCCGGCGACAGAGCGTAATGTCGCCTCCGTGTGGAGGCGAAATGTATTACATAAAAGAGCAAATGACTAGAACAGGACATTAAAAAAAATAGATTTCACTGTACTTTCTATTTATCCTCACCTCAAGATTTACTCGATACAGCAACATGCCGATCGATATTGATGACGTCTGTAGTAAATTTGTAATTTTCTTGTCTCTCTTCAAACCCTCTCCCCCGTTCCCTGTCCTGTCCAGGGGTGACCATTCCCTGGCTAAACATCGGCATGGTCTTTTCTACCTCATGCTGGTCTCGAGACCAAAACCGCCTTCCATACATTGATTACTTACACACTGGTGCTGATTGCATTTGGTAAGTAAGGACGGCAGCGTTGCTGACCTCCTGTCTCTCCTCCTGTCTCTCCCCCTGTCTCTCCCCCTGTCTCTCCTCCTGTCTCTCCGGCATCGTGAATGCTGCATTCACATGCTATAGTTGCAAGGTCACATTGAAAACTCCCATCCAAATACATTTACACATGTCGGATTAAGCTTCATGATCAACAAACTAAACATACTGGGTGGGTGGGTGTGTGTGGGGAGGGGGCATTGTTGAGCATGCATGTAGCCATGTCTTTATAAGAGGTTTTGGGAGATCTGGTATTTGCACATTGCCTGCAAGATTTATGCTGTACCTGCAGATGATCCCTTACATAGTACCCTCAGGTGCAAGGAGCCATGTCAGCACATGTTTTGCCCTGCCTTCCATTTAAGGGGGGGGGTGCACTGACCAAGTCCCTCTATGATCTAGACTTTACTCTTATGACCCGGTTCCGTGTTGTCGCCTGTGTGAGTATTGCAGGGTTTGTTGTGCAGGTGTATCTGCAGGTTTTATATTTGTGTTTGAATTCTACCCGCTGTGTTGCTGTGTAACAAATGCTGACTAGAGAATCTCCCTCCAGCACAATGAAGACTATGTATTTACTGCAAGGAATGCAGGACAGCGCTCACATATGCCTGCACAGAGCTAATGCGTGTCCTGACTCTGTGTGTGTGTGTGTGTGTGTGTGTGTGTGTGTGTGTGTGTGTGTGTGTGTGTGTGTGTGTGTCTCCCTCAGGTATTCTGTCCCTGCTGAGGAGAAGGCTAAGCTGGACAAGGTCGTCCATACACTGCTTCAGGCCAATGGCACCCCAGGACTAGAGATGTTGGAAAAGAACATTATGGTCAGTGTGCTCTCCTGTGTGTGTGTGTGTGTGTGTGTGTGTGTGTGTGTGTGTGTGTGTGTGTGTGTGTGTGTCTTCATCCGTCTGTTACCTTGTCAGCAAATTCTCTTCTCTATTTCTTTGGTTGTTCAGTTTGTCTGTTTGCTGTCCATGTTAAGCTAAAATCTTGTCCAAACCCTGGTTGAACTAGAAGAGGGTCCTCATTAGAGTGCAGACCTCTGCCAGGTGTACCTCCTCTTCTTCGCTGCTCGGACTTGGGCGGCAAGCCAGCTGAGAAGTTAGCACTCAATTGTGGTATAAAACAGGTCTTTTTTCGGAACCCCCCCCCCCTTTTTTTTCTCCCCAATTATACTTGGCCAATTACCCCACTCTTCCAAGCCGTCCCGGTTGCTGCTCCACCCCCTCTGCCGATCCAGGGAGGGCTGCAGACTACCACATGCCTCCTCCAATACACGTGGAGTCACCAGCCGCTTCTTATCACCTGACAGTGAGGAGTTTCACCAGGGGGACGTAGCACATGGGAGGATCACGCCATTCCCCCCAGTCCCCCCTCCCCTCTGAACAGGTGCCCCGACCGCCCAGAGGAGGCACTAGTGCAGCAACCAGGACACACACCCACATCCGGCTTCCCACCCGCAGACATGGTCAATTGTGTCTGTAGGGACACCCGACCAAGCTGGAGGTAACATGGGGATTCGAACCAGCGATCCCCATGTTTTAAGGCAACAGAATAGACCGCTATGCTACCCGGATGCCCTAAAACGGGGTTTTCAAAGGTTTTGAATCAACACAACCATGAGAGGTCCTTGATCATACAGTCGTAACTTTGCACAAAAATTATTTGGCTGACAGGCCCAGTAGTATGTGAGATTAGCAGCAGACAAACACACACACACACACACACACACACAC
Organism: Lampris incognitus; assembly: GCF_029633865.1. Taxonomy (NCBI): domain Eukaryota; kingdom Metazoa; phylum Chordata; class Actinopteri; order Lampriformes; family Lampridae; genus Lampris; species Lampris incognitus. Next base: position 31,662,554 of record NC_079228.1, on the reverse strand, counting down.
ACGGACAGAAAAACCAGTGTTTTTCCAGCCATTATAAGACTTTTCCTCCGCACCCAAGTCCATGCCACTGATACACCCGTTTCACTCTTTCACCCGGATGTTTGCAGATAGAGGATAGCAATGTAATCGACTTTATTACAGAACAGTATAGATAGCTGTTGTTGAGCTTGTTGGCCAAACGTCTGTTGTGTTATGTGGAAACAATACAATGGACGAAGTTCTGCTGCAGTATGCATAGCATATGAATCCAGGCCCAGGCAAAAAAAAAAAAAAGGTTCTTTATCATTGAATGAATCCAGATCCGTATGAATCCAGATCCAGGCAAAAAAAAAGTTCTTTATCATTGAGTGCCGCTAAAGCTAGATTCTGTTATGGGCCTTTCATTTCTTTATTTGTGTTTCTGATTGTGTGACTTGGTTTTTACAGGATGCGGGGTTTTGACACAGGATTTTAATAATGAAAATGATAATCATATTTATAGCACGCTTTGAAACAGAATTACAAGATGCTTCATAAATGTAATAAAGCGTGAAGCGTACGGCAGCACTTTGTTGAGACGAAAGATAAAAAGAAATTGCATAAAGATGCAATACAGCGCTAATAAAAAGGAACAAAAGGAAGGACCATTAAAAGAAAGGAACATGGTGGAAGTACAGTTGGAAAAACGCATAAAAGTTACCCGACATCAAACAGCTCTGTAAAAACAGGTTTTAAGGAGGGACATAAAGAGACATACAGACCCTCTAGATTTTAGTACTGGGGTAAATTCACTATAATGCAAGGTAACCTCAAAATGTACTCTCTCTCTCTCTCTCTCTCTCCAGATCTCCCCGGAGGTTCTGTGCCGCGAGGGCATCAAGGTTCACCGTACGGTCCAGCGGAGTGGCCAGTTTGTTGTCTGCTTCCCCGGTGCCTTCGTCTCCAAAGTGAGCTGTGGCTACAGCGTGTCGGAGACGGTGCACTTCGCCACGCCACACTGGATGAACTTGGGCTATCAGGCTGCCAAGGTCAGTACGCGCACCGTGGCGGGGCGGGCACTGGGTTGCCATGGCGACAGTAGATTACTCGGGGAAACTCGTGAGAGAGAAGACGGCGTCTAAATACGATAGCCGAGTATTGTTTCTTGGCACAAAACCTATCAGGATAACAGAGCAGACCACAGGGAACCGTAATGTAATGAAAAGAAAAGAAATTGCTGCCGGCAATTGGTCGGACTGCCACACAATGAAAACGTTCTCTGTTGGATGTGGTTTCTACAATGTGTCTCGCTGCTGCCACCTTGTGGACGGTTGGAGGTAAACTTCTCGAGTTGCAGAGGGCTCTGCGTGAGTGTGAGAGCTGCTTAAAGAAGAGACGGCGAAACAGATCAACGCATTGTGAACCCACGTTAGCCAAAGACTTGAATCTCAAATACGTAATTACTGCTTCAAGCCCCTCTGGGATGGTCTTTGGAAATCTTCTGATATTGAACCTCGGCCTTCCCACCGTACAACCTTATCGCTATTACTTGATGAAATTCTTTACTACTATCTAAATACGCTGTCTGTCTAATCTAAATAATATACTGTCAGCATCAACAAGGGTATATAATGACCATAATCCATAGGTTGTCATAGCAACCAATCCAATTTTTTTCCCTTTATAGGAACTTATCAGTATGTCTAGATTGGACCAGCCAGATAAACAGATTATCTATGCCTGAAACTACATGTTGTCATATTGTATGTGTTAACAGGTTGAAAAGTTTGGATAAAAGGAAAAAAAATTAGCAAAAAATGTTGATAGTTGAGTTTTTCCCGTGGCTCTTTCCAAATCGCCTCTTTCAGAATAAATGAGTCCCTGTGTTTGTAACATGCTGTCGGTTTACATGCAGGACCTGAAGTGCCGCTGTATACCCAAGCCCTTCTCAATGGAGAAGCTACTGTACCAGATCGCCACGGCCGAGTCCAAGAGAGACAACAGCCTCCTTCTCAACACCATCTCCACTCTTCTCAAAGACCTCAGGTAGGGGCGTAAGGGGCGGTGTAGTTGAAGCACATTAGGAAGAAGCACACACATTCACTCAATGTACACACACACACACACACACACACACACACACACACACACAGATCAAAGCCTACCAAAGAGCATGGGAGGTGTCCAATATTTAGGTATCCTCTTTACTGTTGCCATGGCAGCATGATCAAAGATCAGCATCTCAAAATATAGTTGGATGTTTAAGGGTACCTTGAAGAGGAGGGCTCCATTTTGTCATTGTTTCCTTGTTTTTTTGCAGCTGAATATTTCAGGGAGCGTTCTCGATCGTTGTTTCCTCTTAGTGCAGAAGAAGCCTTAATTGACTCGCTTACTGTGTTGAACTTGAGAGGCGAAGTGCGGATGAACCCTTCTGACGCGGATCAAAGTAGACAGGAGAAAGCAAATGCTGTTTAAAAGCATTGCTCAGTAAGAGCAGCACATGGGAATTTTTTAAGTGCACCGCTCAAGACGGACACACGAGTTAGGACGTCTTGCAAGGCAGACCCACGCCATTTTTCTTTCTTATTATGCCCAGCAAGACCGGCCATTGTCTCACTATGTCACACATCTATTCTCATTGCAATCCAATAGGAACATAGAGATGCGCCAACGGCAGGAACTGTACAAGGCAGGTCTGCTCTCCTCTGCCCGCTATGGCACACACGATGGCAGCCTGGGGACCAACGAGGGCCGCAAGAAGCCCCGCGGCAAGTGGCTGGCACTGGAGTCCTCAGAGAGACGCTGTCAGACCTGTCAGCATCTCTGTTACCTGTCCATGGTAAGGAGACGAGGGTAATACAGGAACGCATGGGCATACCATACTGTACTGTACTACACCATGTGCTACTATCTGGTACAATACGATACTAAAGATCTGGTTATGCACTATAATACATTGTACAAAACTATACTATACACTGTTTAACACTATAGTATATGAGGCCGTACCCCACCATGATTACTATACTATACTGGGTGAACGGGTGGTGGGTGTAAAATATCAGATGTCAGAAGCTGATTTATTAGTGATTACAGAGATGTAGTCTACAATGTTTACATGTAATCCCGGTAAGGTTTCTTACCTTAGTTCATAATATCTCTGGAGTGGAGGATTCAGTCCATAAAACTGGTATTGTATTGACATACATACTTCCATTCAACATGGCTATGATACTATTTGTACTACTGCAATTGCTCATATACGTCTTAACAACACACACGCTGACATCAACATGATTCTCCACTAGTTTGGAGAGTTACTGTCACTCATTTTTCCATTATTTAAAAAAAATGCATGAAATGTTTATTGTGGTTTTATTTCGCCTAATAACTTTGTCACGCAGACTTGTCGTAGAGAAAAGAGCAGGTAATCCATGTAATAAATACTATCTGTGGTCCGTCTGTAGGTTGTAAAGGAGTTTCATGTCCCAACGATGGGAAGTGGCCACGTCACTTCATAGACTGTCTCGCCAGAGTCTCCCCTGCATCATGTGTCAGCAGTAAAACAATGTTAAGAAAACCTTTAGCTGCTACCTGACGCCTCAAATCCCCGTCCTTGTCTTGGCAGGTGGTCCAGGAGACTGACAACGTGGTCTTCTGTCTGGAGTGTGCCCTGCGCTACGTGGAGAAGCACAAGTCCTGCAGAGGTCTTAAGATGATGTACCGATATGATGAGGTAGTTATGTGTGTCTACCTCCAGAAGGGGGAGCCATTTAACGTTATTTCTGTTGAGGCCTTTCCACTTACACTGTTGGTGTGACTCTGGATTTTCCATTTTTTACACTTCAAAATACTGTAGGCTCCTGACTTATGTCAGAGTCATAGTTCTTACAGATGTGCAGTGGGTATGTGAAAAATTGTGTTGAGAAACTGTTAGAAACACACTGAAATAATTTTTCAAAAAATACGTTTTTAATCGAATCAAAGAAAGTTGAATTAGTTCATCTGGACACAACGTTTATTGACAGATCAACCTAAGTGACCTCTTCAGTCTCAACTGACTGCAGGTATCCCCACCCTTCTAAACAATACAGTGGCGTACCGACCGAAACCAGCGATCAGTTTCATATGCAAATATGGGCGTGACCTTTAATTAGAGTTAGAGTTCCGTTGTGTACCGACACGGAGATCATCAGTTTGAATCCCCATGTTGCCTCCGGCTTGGTTGGGCATCCCTACAGATACAATTGGCCGTGTCTGAGGGTGGGAAGCTGGATGTGGGTATGTGTCCTGGTTGCTGCTCTAGCGCCTCCTCTGGTTGGTTGGGGCGCAAGGGGGAACTGGGGGGAATAGCGTGATCCTCCCACGCGCTATGTCCCCCTGGTGAAACTCTTCACTGTCAGGTGAAAAGAAGTGGCTGGCGACTCCACATGTATCGGAGGAAGCATATTGTAGTCTGCAGCCCTCCCCGGATCGGCAGAGGGGGTGGAGCAGAGACTTGGACGGCTCGGTAATTGACCAAGTACAACTGACAATTGGGGAGGAAGAGGGAACCCCCCCCCCCCCTCCAAAAAAATAGTACTTATGGCCACTGAAACTCTAATTAATGGTCACTCTTATTTGCATATGAAACGGTTAATTGGTTGTGGTCGTTATGCCACTGTATTGTTTATAAGGGTGAGGATACCTGCAGTCAGGTGAGACTGAATGAGTCACTTGGGTGAGTGATGAAACATTGTATCTGTCAGTAAACGTTGTATCCAGATGAACGTTCTCTGATTTTCCTACCTGGATTATTGAGCATGCATAAAGATGTTTTTGATGGAAATTTTCACTCCTATTTTTTTGTGCCCCTCACCCTGCAAATCAGGAGCAAATCAACAGTTTGGTGAACCAGGTGTGTGGTCGTGCCATGGTGAAGACCGGAGGAGGAGGAGGAGCAATAGGAGGAGGAGGAGGAGGAGGAGACCCCTGTCACACCCCCAGCCCCATCAAGGCTTCGCCGGCCAAGCGAGGCCCCCGCAAGCGCGCCAACGTGGAGGTGTCCCTGGCACGCATCTCCTCCACCCACATACCCAAGGCAGCGGCCGTGTCCTGAGGACACCCTGACCCTTGACCTTGCCACCCCGTGCCCGTGCCCCCCCCCCCAAGTCTCCTCCTTTTTATTTCACTAGAATTGCTATCAGTCCTCCACAACCATGCCATTTTTAAATACATTGTTTTTGGGATTTTTAGAACCCCCACCCCAACACCACCTGACCTCACCCACCTAAAAAAAATATTATATCTCACTTTATTCACCTCCCCCCTTAGTATGACAAGCTTGTTTCTTAAGGAAAAAAGAACAAGATGTCTTTTTTTGCACTAGAGTGAAAGAAGAATTTGTTTTTTTCTTTTTGGATGATTTTAGATTCCCAAGACCCCTCAAGTCGTCCGATATAAGCATTAAGTGTACAGTTCACAGATATACTTGATGGGCCCCGTTTTACCTTTTGTGCCCCCAGCCACCTGCAGACGGCACCCCTCACCTTCCTCCCTCCTCATCATGCGTCACTCAACTGTGAACACGGGACGAACGATACGGTGGTCTCCTGTTTTTATTAACTTTTTTTTTCTTTTAAAGTTTGATGTAAAATTCAAATGACAACAAGTAGTTACCCAAAGTTTAACTCTGTCCTTGGTCCGAGGAAGAGGAGTTCTTTACAATTTTGTTTTCCTCTGTCTTGATGCAGCTCCTGCGATTAAAAAAAAAAAAAAAAAAAAACAGAAACTAGAAAACGCAAAAAGGGGGGGTGGGGGAGTTGGCGACACGAGGTAAAAACTTGAAAGACAGACGATGTTGGTTTTATTATTGGTTGGCTTTGTTTTTAAGTTCTATTTTAAAACTTTAGCTTTGTTTTTGCTAGTTTTGCTGTTTTTTGCAAGAAGTCTTCTGTGTATTTGATTTTTGTCGTCAATGTTTCTTTTCCTTGGCGGACGTGAGAGGGGGTGGGGCCACAGCTGGTTGGCCTCTGATTGGCCGCCACCCGCCTCACTTCCTGATAGTATGGAGGGATCCTTCCTTCGCTAGCGAGTGGAAACTGTGCCTGATATATAGCGAGGAGATCCATTTTTTTGGTGCTGTTGGTTAAAAATTACTGTATAACAAATACAAAAAGATAAAATCCGGGGGTTTACGCTCGCTATCAGCTAACGGCGTGTTAGCGCACCCCCATCCCACAGGGCGGAAAAACCTTTAGGCCTTTCCGGTTCTAGATGTGCAATCGTGTTAACATTCCATTCTTCCAGTCCTCTTGTTTCATCTGTACCAGTAAACATTAATTATTATATTATATTATTATTTTGTTTTTTGAAAATTTTTTTGGTCTGATGTGCTATCTCAAGTAGAGCCACTAGTCAAAGAGTGTAAAATGTGAAATATGAATTGATTTTTGTTTTTTGTTTTTTTTTCCTTTAACTGTCCTTTGTTTTCTGGCCTTTGCATTTTTTTCCCTTTTCCAGATGTATTATGAGTGATTTTTAGAGAGAGAAAATGTCCGACACAAACAAAACATCACCTTTTTGTACATAATCCTGTAAATTTCTTTAAATACTTGAGCCTTTTTCTGGGGTTAAGGAAGGAAGGAAGGACGGAAGGAAGGACGGAAGGAGGGAGGGAGGGAAAGGAAAAAGGAGAGGGAGAAAGTTCCGGAGGGGAGTGCTTGATGAAGAAAAAGCCTTACATTACCCTTTCTTCATCCGTGTGAGTTTGACGCTTACAGGGTTGCTCTGGTAAACGTGTATAAAAATTTTAAGTGCTGCTTATATCACTAAGAAAGAAGATATGGAGTAGCAACCGACCCCCCCTCCCCTCCCCTCAACCTAGTTTTGTTTGTTTAGCTTTACTTTTTTAAAGAAAAGGGAAAAAAAGATATGTTCACAAAAAATGGGTTTTTACATTTTCATTACTGAAAATTCAACAAAAATGTAGTAGCTACTCATGTTGCACTGAGCTTGCCAGTGGTGACTGTCAAGGAAAAATCCTATAATCCAGTTTGTTGGTTGTCGTCCCTCACAGAAGACTGAACTGTTTTAGGACTATTTAATGAAATACCAAGTCGGGTGTTTTCAACATTTAAAAAAAAAAGGTGGTTGTCAAGTTTTTATGGCCTTACAATATATTCTAACAGGATTTTTTTTCTTTGTTTTGCAGTTTTTTTTGTTTTTTTTGTTTTTTGGTTTTCTTCCATTTTCTACAATTTCAACTAGTTGCTCACAGTGGGGTCTCTGGCAACTTAATTTATTAGTACTGCGTCTCGGCCTTTCCCTTCACTTGGAAAGAGAGTCTCATGTTGGTTATATTGACAGTTTTTTACTTTTGCAGTTTGTACTTAAGGTTTAATAAAAACTTAACGACAATTCACTGTCACTTCTTTCTGACCCGCTGGTTTGAGTCTTTGAATTTTTTTTTGGGGGGGGGGGGGTCTGGAAGCTGGTTGTATAATACTGCAGGGGTCACGTCACTTTCAAAGGCTATAGCTATTTACAGTGGCGTTGTAGTGGCTGTCTGTGCCCATCAGTGGCGCTAGCATTGACTTGCAGACATTTTACGTGCTTTTTGTGTTCACTCAAAAATGAGCTTCGTCAACACAACGTTGGTCCGTACTCCAGCCACCTGCAAGCTGTGTCCCAAGCTGTTCATAGGCTGCTACTATATCCCTTTTAGTATGTGTGGTGTTAGTACACAAAGATATTCTGCATAAATATTAAAACAACGAGTTTGTTTACATTCATAATTTCGAGTATGTTGTTAGACCCCAGCTGGCAAAAGTTGAGATGTTAGGAAAGTTTTATTTTTAATATTTAGATGCCTATAAAGTTTACCCCACAAGGGTCTAATGTTTACATCTGTGGATTTCAGTGCAGAGGCTTGGACAGGACGTTCGTGTGTTTGTTGTGGTGTGGGGACTGACTGTGCTCAGTAGCGCTACTAGTGGCCAAACATTCCGCAGTTCGTCTTTAATGCTACGTTCAGACCAAAGGCGGTGAGAGAGTTCGCGCCGCTTTGTTCGCCCGTGTTTGGCCGCCAGCTCCGCCAGGTGTGTTCGAACAGAACGCGAATTCGCTGTGTTGACGTCACAACAAGCAGTCTAGTTACACCAACGCGGCTAGCAAGTTTGCTAGACCGCACACAACAAATACCACACACGAGCAGTTTGTGTTTACTTGTGATCATCATGGATGAGCGACAGAGATCAGTTGCGGCGGCTCTGCTTTATATCAACTTGCGCCGCCGAAACCGGCGTCGGCGTTCGGTTTGGGTTCATAGCATAAACCGGAGACCTGCCCAGCCTGGCGAATTTCACCGGCTCGTTCAGGAGTTGCGTTTGGACGGCGTCCGAAAAGAATTCTGGGTAGGGGGCGTGTCTTCTTTCCCAACACGGAGGCGGGTTCTAACCCTACTTGAAGGTGATTGGCTGTCGCCTGGCGAAATCTTCGCCCAAGTTGGACATTTTTGAACTCCCGCGAAGGCGCGTTCGTCGCTCGATTCGCCCAATTCGCGCCGCCCATTCGCCTCCTCCCATTGACTTTGCACGCATTCGCGCCGCCCAAACAATTCGCGCCGCCTTTGGTCTGAACGTAGCATAAGGACGGGGATTATGGTCACTAAATGATCAACACGCTGCGATAATTCTTCGTCGCTTTCGTACCAACAACGAGGCAGGGACAAACAACAAAGTGGGAGGAGCAGCAGTTGGCATCGGCAATTTCAAATGCATGTTTTATTTCTTTCTGATTTTTTCCCTTTTCTCCCAATTTAGTGGCCAATCGCTTCCTATTCTAGCTCAAACACCCACCCTGGTACTGCATGCGTTCGCCAACTGCGTCTCTCCGACCGGCAGTTTCGAAGGAGCCGCCTCGCCACTTCCGTGACAAGGCGACTCCAGGCCGAACCACCGCTTCTCCCCACACACCCAGAGACGCAGTCATGTGACGAACACAAGCCGACTCCGCCCCCCTCCCGATGACAGCGTTGCCAATTAGTGCTGCTTCATGGAGTCCGGCCATAGTCGGATCTGACGAGACCGGGGCGCTCAAACGCATTTTTTAACAATATCGTGATGAAATGCCCCCCCCCCTTTTTCTCCCCAACTGTACATGGCCAACTACCCCACTCTTCTGAGCTGTCCCGGTCTCTGCTCCACCCCCTCTGCCGATCCGGGGAGGGCTGCAGAATACATGTGGAGGAGCCAGCCGCTTCTTTTCACCTGACAGTGAGGAGTTTCGCCAGGGGGGACGTAGCGCATGGGAGGATCACGCGCTACGTCCCCCTTCCCCCTGAACAGGCGCTCTGACCGACCAGAGGAGGCGCTAGTGCAGCGAACAGGACACATTACCCACGTCCGGTTTCCCACTGGCAGACACGGCCAATTGTGTCTGTAGGGACGCCCGACCAAGCCGGAGGTAACACGGGGATTTGAACCAGCGATGACTGCGGAATAGATCGCTACGCTACCCGGACGCCCCCCCCCCATGATAAAATGTTTTAGCATAAATTAAGAGGAAGGCTAAATCAAAACGGGCGACTCGAGAGCGGCACAGCTGTAGTGTTGGGAAGGGTCACTTCTGCTTGGATGCGAGTCCGCGAAGTGGAAAACACTTCGTACACGGGGCGCTCTGCATTCTACATACTGCAACGTGCATGGATACGTAGACACGTTGGTCCTTGGCTAACGGGTCGGACCCTTTAGTCGACTGGTTAACGTTGTCGCTTGCGGAGTGGGAGATACGGGTTCGCGTCCCGGCTGTGGCGGTACCCGGGCTGCCCCCTTAATTCGCTGCAATACTGAATAGTATGCCCTAGTAGTACGCAGTATATATACTATGTAAGTATGTAGAACGTACTCACACCGCTTGACGGACACTCATAAACCAAGTCAATAAAACGTCTCCCGAAATGACTGTCAGCCATCATTCATGGCTTTAAAATTTCACCATGATCATTCTCGGCCTCGTTTCCTTTGGACCGGAGCACCATTAGCTTCAGTTCAACACTGCTGCATGTCCGTTTCCCACTGCCAAGAACATTTAACTGCAACACTGAATACACACAGTAAAACGCTGCCGAGTCTCTCCCAAGACTTGGATTATAAAGGAAATTCTCCATTCTTCCAGAATACATCGAGCTCATATATCCATTACCTCACCCTGTCAGTTCCCCATTTGTTTAAAGAGCTCAGGCAGGACTGTAAATCGCGGGAGAACGAGCGCTGGGGGACTGCTGAGCGCGCCCAGTCCTTCCATCCCGCTAACATTTCATTCTGAAACACCTCCAGCAGCTTGGACGGAAATTGAACGACGTGTTGGGGGAGAAACATTTATTACCAACAGGAGACAATCCATAAGCTGGGGTCAGGGAGAAGTGAGGGAGGGGGTAATGGCGTTACATTGCACAAAATTGAACATTTCTGTTTGAAAACAAAACAAAACATGTGGGTACTGTAAAGGCTAATGATGCAAGTCTTTCTGGGCACTCGGTGCAAAGCACACAGTCAGAGCAGAGGTTTTGGTCCTCAGTAAAGGAGAGGGCTACCCGATCACTTTGGTTGAGAGGGTGGAGAAGGGTAAAATCTGGGAAGTGTTTGTTATGTGTATATGTGAGATTGTTGCCGTTAGCTTGACACCAGTTCGATTTTAAAATCCAGTTCGTGACGATTACAAGTCTTATGTGGTTAGTACAGATGACAGCCAAATGGGACTGAAACCAGCTTTCCAAAAAGCGTTCTACCACAAAGATCAACTTTACACCAGCTTCGGAGTTTCTTAAAGAGTTTACACGCCCAGAATACTTTGGATGTTAGTACACTCTCCATTTTAGTACAATTTTATACATCTTCAGTGATACAATACTCCTGGTTACCAGTACATGGACGCATCTGTAGCTTGTAATATCGATGTAACCCAATGTGTTTGGGCTCCAAATAAACATCTGGATGATATCAGTTTATTCTGGCTTGGCTAAACAGGGTATGGTGTGTTCACGCACAAATTGGGATATTAACATCCATGTAAATGCATGACCACTAACATCCTGTAAGACCGGTTGGAGCTAAAACCCAAGTCAGTGTTTTTACATATGGGCCATCTTCACATCACTACCTCTGACATGTTCTTATGAAACATAAGCGGAATATGGGAGTCCAATATGCCGTAGGTGTTATAACAGGAAGCTGTGTGTTTGAATGTGTGTGTATGCGCGGGTGCATACGCTGTTTGCGTCCAAACTTGTCTCTCCTCCAACCTTATGACCGGGCCTGCTCAGAGTCCTTCCTGGTCTGCTCCTCTCGATCCACTCCATCCACGAGTGCCGTGTCCAGGTGCACCTCCTCTTTGTCCAGGGTTCCCACCACCGGGGTTCTCCTTCTCCTTCCTCCTCTGACCCCACCTCCCCCCTCGGCCGCCTCATCCTCCTCTTCCTCGTTGTCCTCCTCCTCCCAGGCCTCCGTGTCTTGGCTGGCAGAGTCGGTGCAGGTGGAGGAGAGGGAGGAGAGCTTGTGGCGGAGCTCGGCCTGGGTGGGCACCTGAAGGCTGATCTCTGTGGTGAAGGACTCCACGTCAGGACCTGAGAGAAAGGGAGCGAGAGAGAGAGAGAGAGAATTTTGAATTTAAAAGAGACATTTATTGTAGTGTTTACATGTTTTATATGGATTCAATTTAAAAAAATAAAAATAAAAACTGAAAATGATCAGAAGTGAAGCTCTAAGGAGTCCTCCTGGATAGAACACAAAACATGGCCGATCCCCCAGGTAAACAAAAAAGTGTCCAGATCCTCCGTCCTCAAATTCATTCCTAAAATAAGCTGCGAGCAGGCCTGCCATCACATGGGGGGGAGGGGGTCCACGGACCCTTGACCTTGGATCTTGATTGTTCTTGCTTTTCATATTGGTGGCTTTGTTGTTCCTGACAAGAAACTGAGTAGGGCAAGCGCCTTCTTCCTCCTGGCCTCGTACCTGGGACCAACAATAAAAATCTCAAAATTACACCCTTCCTCTTTACTATAAAATCACCCCTCTAACTGGGAAAATATACCCACCAAACTACGACACTAAACAAAAATGTGCTCTAAACGAAAAGGACATCCCTCCCCAGTGCTTGGATCCAGGTGTGCCACCTATCTGTTCATAGCCATCACCCCATGTACAATCCTGCCCTTGAGATCGATCACCCGTCCATTTATTGATGGATGCTTTGTACAGGGACTGCTAACAGCCTTTCGGTGACGAGTCTGGGCCAAAAAAACTCAGCACACCTCGATGTCTTTGTCCCTGCCAGACAGCACAAGTGTGACACTTTAATGCAGGTGTAATATGCATCTTTTTTGTCCGCGGACTCCATCTCCCCGCCAACATTGGAGTTGCGAGGGATACTACGAGCTCCCCCCAGCAGCTGGAGAGACCGTCAGAGAAGGGAACATGTCCTCACGTTAAATCATCCCACTGGTCAGACAGAGTACACTTTTCAACAAATGCTCTGAGGGTCCTGTCAGCTCTCCCAATCTGGCTACTGGTGTCTGTAGTCGATAGCCCAGCTTGATAATACCAGCCTCACTCAAGCTGGACCTCAGGCTGAGTGATGACAGGCTCGGATTCTTTATCCAGGGGTTGAAGAGCAGGGGCTCCTCAAAGAGCCACACCCCTGGAGTTGGTTCGGGTTCCCGTTGGGTTCTGAATATCCCCCAGGACTGCAGCAGCGGCTGGTAAAAAGGTATTGCTGCGGTCGTGTCAGTTTGAGGCTATAAAAGGAAGAGATGTTTATCATAGCCAAGCTGGCTGACATTCCTTAACAGTAGCTTGGCGGTGTTTGGCCAGATGTTCTGTGGGAGTACAGCAGTTTCTGTGCAGCCTGAAACCTGAAAGCTGTTACTCTGGCTGCAATATAAATGAGCCCCTGTCCTTTTTCCTGCACCGGCAGATAGAGAGCAGGCACCTTAGGCCAGGGTTTTCCCGACCACAAACAATCAACAACAGTCTTTTATACTTGTTCTACTAGGCCTCTTGATGGAGGTAAGGCGTTTATTTCGTGCCAAAGGGTCGAGTCAACTAAGTTGTTAGCAAACAGAACTATTCCCCTATATGACAAGTGGTGTAGCAACCATTTCCATGAAGACAGTCAGGCAGGTACCTTTTCCACTGTCCCCTCCCAATTCTTTTTTGTATTCTTCATTGCTTAAAAAAAAAAACCCTAACACTTTCATCCCTTCTTTTCCCCATCGAAGCCCACCCAGCAGGCTGGGGGCTGCTCCCTCACTCCATTTCCCCCCCTGTAAGGCCTCATTCTTGTCCCAATTGACTTTGGCTGAGGAGGCCTTCTTGTAGAACAGCAGGCTGTCCATTAAAAACCTTACATCATGCTGTGTTGTGATGAAGATGGGACATCATCATCCACATAGGCTGACACCACTTGGTAGGTTCTGTTTAATACCAGGTAAAGACATTATAGTTAACTGAGTTCTTATTTTGCAAAGAATTGGCTCAATGACTAGTGAATATAGCTGCCCTGAAATAGGACAACCCTGCTTAACCCCACTCCTAACTGGAAGTGGTCGACTTAACCAACCACCCACTTTAACCAAACATGAAGCAGTGTGATACAGAAGCCCTACCAATGACATAAACCCCTCACCAAAACCAAAAGCCCCAAGTGTAGAAAATAAAAAAAACATGATCAACCCGGTCAAATCCTCTCTTGATCCAATGTAAAATTCCCACACTGACATTGTAGATATTGCACAAATAGAAAACATCTCTCATTAAAAAAAGTTTGCCCAGGGGTTTCCAGGTGGCATGGTGGTCTATTCCATTGCCTACCAACATGGGGATCGCTGGTTCGAATCCCCGACACAATCGGCCGTGTCTGCGGGTGGGAAGCTGGATGTGGGTATGTGTCCTGGTCGCCGCACTAGTGCCTCCTCTGGTTGGTCAGCGCGCCTGTTCAAGGGCGAGGGGAACTGGGGGGGATAGCGTGATCTCCCACACGCTATGTCCCCCTGGTGAAACTCCTCACTGTCAAGTGAAAAGAAGCGGCGGGCGTCTCCACATATATCGGAGGAGGCATATTGTAGTCTGCAGCCCCCCCCCCCCCCCGGATCGGCAGAGAGGGTGGAGCAGCGACTGGAACGGCTCGGAAGAGTGGGGTAATTGGCCGGATACAATTGGGGAATAAAAGGGGGGAAAAAGTATCAAAAACTCAGCAACACTCACTCTCACACACCCAACTCCCAGCATGCAACAGCAGAGAGAGAGAAAGCGGGGGAAGGGAGGCAGGCAGATAGACAGATTTACACTGGGTCATTTGAAGGAAACCCCCTCGTGCTTTGTTAGAAGTTCATCATTGCAGTTTCACAATAGTACAATACAGGTTAGTATGCATGGGTAGTTAGATGACTTTGGTGTTCTGTGTGTGTGTGTGTGTGTGTGTGTGTGTCCACTCATGCACATACAATACATCTGTGTATGTATGGCCCACCATACCCATGACAGGCGAAGCAGCGCTGTTATCCTCTCCCCCAGAGTGTAGAAAGACGTCCAGGGCCTCGTGGTCGGACATGTCCATCAGATCCATCTGCTCCAGCATGTCCACGTTCACCTCCATGGACGACATGCTGCCTATCGGCTCTGGAAACGGCACCACAAGAAGATAGAAGTGTTAGCCTATCGCAATCCTACCAAACCCAGAATGCGACAGCAAGGGGCTGAGTCCAGGAAGCGTGGCGTTCGTGTGTTAGTACCCCCGGAACTCGCCAAGCAAGAAGCAAATGGGGACATGGAAGCTGAATGGCATTTTGAATGGGCAAGCAGGGTTCATGTGTGTGTTAAGGGGATGGTTGTTTTACTTGGAAAGCACAGCGATGTGTTGTATATGTAAATAACACACAGACTGATTATCAAAATGAATGTTTAGTTAAGGACTATGTGTTTCTAGCAACATCCGGAAACACCGATTTCCAAAATGGAGCGCTGGCAGATGCTTAGTTAAGGACAGCCGTGCTCATGTGCCAGGGCTGGGTCTTCCTTAAAGGAAAATTCTGTGGTTTTTGTTTGTTTTATTTTACAACCCGGGTCTTATTTTCCTAGATTTTGCCATCGTGAGTGTTTATGATATGGTTCAGCTCACCGGCTTCATTCTGTAGACAGGAGCACTGCTGTACACAAGTTTACGAAGGGCATCTTATGGGGAAACTGAACACAAGCCTTAAATCTGTCCTTTCAACTATACTGACAGGAAACAACAACTAGTGCCCCAGTCAGACCGCCGACAGGATTTCCCATCATCTATGACCTCCCAGCTTTCTGAGTAGCTAGTTGGTGTTTACTACTGACTACAGTAAGTACAGGCTGATGATTCCTACAAGTTGAACACT
Organism: Lampris incognitus; assembly: GCF_029633865.1. Classification (NCBI taxonomy): domain Eukaryota; kingdom Metazoa; phylum Chordata; class Actinopteri; order Lampriformes; family Lampridae; genus Lampris; species Lampris incognitus. The sequence continues at coordinate 31,647,196 of NC_079228.1, read as the reverse complement.
GAAGTATAGCTCAACAATATGGGACATTTTGGGTAATAACTTGCACTTTCCACTATGTGGTTCAGATAGCTGGTTTGAATTGGACTTCCTGAAACACGTCTGATGCTTGTGTTCAGTTGCAGTGTCAGAGTACAGCTTTGGTCTGGCATCCAAAATCTCCACAATGAAGCCTGTAGGTAAAACGATATTACAACCGACATGCAGGACGGAAACGAAAAACTATGAAAATAAGACCCAGGTTGTAGAAAATAGGAATTTCACTTTAAGCATCTTAACCAGTTCATCTTCTCTCGACAAATATATCCTTCCATCCATTATGCAAGCCGCTTATCCTGCACTCAGGGTCGCGGGATGCTGGAGCCTATCCCAGCAGTCACTGGGCGGCAGGTGGAGAGACACCCTGGACAGGCCGCCAGGCCCTCACACAGGGCTGACACACACACACACACACACACACACACACACACACACACACACACACACACACACACACACACACACACACACACACACACACACACAAATGCACACATTCACACCTAGGGACAATTTAGTACGGCTGATTCACCTGACCTACATGTCTTTGGACTGTGGGAGGAAACTGGAGCACCTGGAGGAAACCCATGCAGAGGACGACCTGGGATGACACCCAAGGTTGGACAACCCCGGGGTTCGAACCCAGGACCTTCTTGCTGTGAGGTGACCGCGCTATATATTTGAACAAAGTCACTCTCATGACATTTTTTGGTGAAAACCAGCACTTGTCCATTAGGGTTACCGGCAGTATTCACTACAAAACGCTGAGGGCTCATTCCACATACAGTCAGCGGAAGCCGTTCTGGGGCAGCTGAGTTAAGTTGCTGCTGTTTTCACATCGTTTAACATGGAGGCAGCACTACAGCATTATGGGAAGAGGGCGGTCGGTTCTCTCACCGCACATTTTCTCTCTTGATGCTTCACGTGGATGAAGTTGAATCGACGACACCAAATCTTGAAAACGTAAGCTTGCGTCGCCTCACTAGTGTGTACCCTGCACAGTTGATGCGTGTACCAGCTGTTGGGCTCCGGTCCTGGATTCACCACCTTGCAGGGGGCGCCCCCCGCCCCCATAGCCCCCCCCCTACATCATAATGATGTGGTGCATGCGTCACAAACAGCCAGAGGGGAGAAGTGTGTGTGTGTGTGTGTGTGTGTGTGTGTGTGTGTGTGTGTGTGTGTGTTTGTGGGGGGGTGGGGAGGGTGCCAGCACATGAGGATAGAGCGAAATGATTGGTCGGCACACAGCAGTGAAAGGGAATGCCATTGGCTACCATACCTCAAGGAAATGAGGAGAGCAGAGGAGGGCGGCACAGGGAAGGAGAGCAGAACAGAGTGAAGAGAGAGAAAGAGGGGAGTGTTATTTCTATCGGAGACTCACCCCGGGAGTCCCCAGGATGATTCATCAATACCGACACGCACGCACGCACTCGCACGCACACACAGGCAGGAGCGTATGCAGAGATTCACACAAAACTCCACAATACCATGCACCTTATACACACAGATCTCTTCACACATGGATAAACTAAACACACACACACACACATGTCTGAATGGATGACATGTATGTACACACACAAACTGCTCATGTATACAGGACACACACTCTGGATGTGAAACTGTACACATACACATACTATAGTCCCTGCACGGTCACATTTTACACACACAGCCTGGTGATATAAAGTGCTTCCATCCATCTATTCTGTCTTTCTGTGCGAGACAGCCTCTTTCCCTCACACCGAGACACATCTCAGACTAGAAGGACCCGGGTTCAAAGCTCGCTAATGACTTCTCAGTGTGTAGCCTCCTCTCAAACAATTCTCCATGTCTAGACTGCCCGCGGCACAATTTCCTGCAAGTATCAGTCGCATAAAACAGAAGAAGATATTCACCACAACACTGAGGGTTTGTTTTCTTCTTGCACTCATAGTAAATTAAAACACAGCTACATATGTGGACTGAAACACAAACATGCATGCAAACACAGACACATGGGTGATACACAGAAGCACACACACACACACACACACACACACACACACACACACACACACACACACACACACACACACACACACACACACACACACACACAGAGAGAGTTTATGCGGAGAAAGCCCTGGTTTAATGAATCATTTGGGCTTGTTACTCCGGGGCTATTCTTCCTTTAACCCCGCCACAACCTTGCCTAAAATCTGCCCCTGCTGGGAAGGCCTATCTCACCTGCAGTCGTTCTGCATTTTGAGGGTGTGTATGTGTGTGTGTGGGACCCTGGAGACAGGTTCCTGCTGGCTCAGTTTTTCAATAAAGCTGTGACCCTTCTCTCCCCCCCCCCTTCCTCTCTCTATTGGTTTTTTTTGGTCACTCTATTCACTCTACCCCATAGCCACCAGCACTGTTTTGAGTGGCACCAGTTTACTTTAGGGGGTATGTGGCTACATTAAGGACCACCACAGTCTAAATGTGTGCGGTCTTTTTCAGCTATCGCACACTCGCCTCAACTGGATTTTCCCATAAATAAATAATAATGACTCCTACGGATGAAGAGGCATATTCATAGTCTGAAATGTTTTGAACGGCCCACCTACTTTCTGTAGGTGGGCTGCACAGTCAGCCCACATCATTTCAGGCGGGGAAGTCACACATCAGTTGTGTTGATGTGTGACTTCAGGCGGTGAAGTCACACATCAACACAACGCCTTCAGACTCACCGCATAGCGACTTTTACAGGTCACGAGTGTTGAAACATGCTGCTTATCTCATCTTTAAACTACCTCATGCGGCCTTTATTACGCCGGCGGGCTTCAAAAACATGGTTTTTAAAAAGACTGCCTGTTAAACGTTAATTTAACCTACATTTAATGAGGTTAGCGCCGGTAAGATTACACGTTTCTGTCTCAACACAGACCCGTCCAAGAAGCAGCACGAAACCCATCATGCACGTGTCAAGTAAAGAGGGGTTTTTTTTCTGTTTGGGATTTTTTTCCCCCTTTTCCTCCCCAATTACCCCACTCTTCTGAGCTGTCCTGGTTGCTGCTCCTCCCCCTCTGCCGATCCGGGGAGGGCTGTGGACTACCACATATCTCCTCCAATACATGTGGAGTCGCCAGCCGCTTCTTTTCCCCTGACAGTGGGGAGTTTCGCCGGGGGGACGTAGCGCATGGGAGAATCACGCTATTCCCCCCCAGTTCCTCTCCTCCTCTCCTCTCCTCTCCTCTTCTCTCCTCTCCTCTCCTCTCCTCTCCTCTCCTCTCCTCTCCTCTCCTCTCCTCTCCTCTCCTCTCCTCTCCTGAACAGGCACCCCGACTGAGCAGAGGAGGTGCTAGGGCAGCGACCAGGACACATACCCAAATCTGACTTCCTCACCTGCAGACACGGCCAATTGTGTCTGTAGGGATGCCCGACCTAGCCAGGGGTAACATGGGGATTCGAACTGGCGATCCTCGTGTTGGTACGCAACGGAATAGACCGCTACGCTACCCGGAGGCCCCGCTTTTTTTATGTCTTTTTTGAATATTTTGAACTAGTCTGCATTCACAGAGACCGACGAGCTTAGCTTTGAACCAGTAATAAACTTCCACAGACAAATTCCTGTCAGGCCACAACTTCCTCCTGAAATACCTTTTCTTTTAATGTGGCTTAAAGGAAAGAGTCGATCAAAACTTCTGTCTCCATCCTCCCCTTCCCCCATCTGTCCTTACTCCGACATCATCGCTAATAAGCCGCTTGCAGAGGGGTAAGACACGGGGATATATGGGTTAAGGAGGGAGAAAAAGGACAATACAAAGCACCGGGCCAGCACACTCCCATACGTCTTTCTGCAGCAGCCACGTATATCTCATCCAGTCCCTCGTTTCATCGAGTCCTTTGGGGATTTTAGCGCGGGGGTTGTTTTTTTTTTTTGGCAGTAATGTATGAGGTAAACTGCTGCGAGATCCCATTACAATCCCACTGGAAGACTACATTTGTATGCTGCCGTGGCATTTTTCAAAGTAATGGCTCTACTTGTGTGTTTAGTGTCAGCCAGTCGGTGTGCGGAGTCGCGCTGTAGAAAGCTATTACGGCTCAATCTTGAGATATGCAGCTGAAGAGTGGAGGTGGTGGTGGCTGGGTGGAGGGGGGTGGGGTGGGGTGGGGTTAGCTGATAGGATCAGGACTGGGGAATTATTTCATTGGAATGCCATGTGGGTTCACTTCAACTCTCGAAGGCGACGGTGACATTTTTATTCTTTGCTCTCCCAGGCCAAAGGCCACCAGGCGCTTTATTTCTTGTAATCAAAACAGCGACGGAGAGAAGAAAAAAAGCCCCGAGGACCCCTCACATTAAAGTATCATCACCCACCCCACAACCCGCCCTGGCTCACCTCTCCGCTCAGCGATCTGCAGGTAGCCGGTGGACAGGTACTGCTCCATGTCTTGCTGGAAGGCCTCCTCAAAGAACTTCTGCCTGTCCTTCAGTTTGACCTGGGGGGGCGGGACCGCTGCTGGCTCCGCCCCCGGCACCCTCTGCACATGCTCCGAGTCCAGCTCCACTGGGGATGGAGAGGGGGGGGGGGGAAAGAGATAATAGCACCAAAGAGCATAAAAGAAAGAAGAGAGCAAACTTGAGGAAAAATGAGAGGGAGGCGATATCATCAAAAACCACCGAAGAAGTCCTCGCCGACGGTCGCGCGCATGTCCTGCTTACCTGCTCTGTCGGCTGACCGCAGCATCAGAAAAGCTGCTTCTGCTACCATCACATGGAAAACAGGAATCATAAGAAATATGGGGGTACTGGCACAGCGAAGGAGTTATTTTCTCGTTTCGGTGCATGAAACTAACCACATAGCTCAGCCTTGCTTTCTGTTGCAAAAACTGCTGCACACCAAACAAGATCATTAGGAGCCAAAAGACGTCAAAAGTTGCTTCTTTCTAAGATTGTCATAATGACATTTTGAATTGGATATGTCAAAACATTGTTCAGACCCTAGACAGTCTGAAGACGTTACTCGAACCAAAAAGCCCCTCGTGCGTTCTCTGATAAGGGCAAGTTAAACTTCATTCCCGCTCATTTCTGAGCTCTGCATATTTTTTTCCTGAGCTGATGGCGGCGGTACCGGTGAGTACGTCGTCTCACTTCCTCTTTTTCTCCCATTGCACCACACTTTCTTTTTTTGGGGGGGGGGTTCCCCCATTTGTTTCTCCCCAATTGTATCCAGCCAATTACCCCACTCTCCCGAGCCATACCGGTCGCCGCTCCACCTCCTCTGCCGATCCGGGGAGGGATGCAGACTACCACATGACTCCTCCCATACATGTGGAGTCGCCAGCTGCTTCTTTTCACCTGACAGTGAGGAGTTTCCCCAGGGGGACGTAGCACGTGGGAGGATCACTCTTTGGCCATGTTTGCAGGTGGGAAGCCGGATGTGGGTGTGTGTCGTGGTTGCTGCACTAGCGCCTCCTCTGGTTGGTTGGGGTGCCTGTTCAGGGGGGGGGGAGGGGGAACTGGGGGGAATAGCGTGATCCTCCCACGCGCTATGTCCCCCTGGCGAAACTCCTCACTGTCAGGTGAAAAGAAGCGGCTGGCGACTCCACATGTACCGGAGGAGTCATGTGGTAGTCTGCAGCCCTCCCCGGATCAGCAGAGGGGGTGGAGCAGTGACCGGTATGGCTCGGAAGAGTGGGGTAATTGGCCGGGTACAGTTGGGGAGAAAAAGGGTGGGGAAATCCCCCCCCCCTAAAAAAAAAGGTCTATCTTATTGCAAACTCCCCATCTTCCAATGCTGCCTTGTATTTGTTCGGCCCAAATTTCCCAGATGTGCAATGATCTAAACGCTAATAGGTGCTGGCTACAACTGATACAAAGCCAGCCATACTTGTATAACCCCACGTTTCACAGCCCTGGTCCGTCCAGCGATCCCCCCGGCCCTCATTAACTCAGAAGCCTCGTCTCCGGGGCTGCAGAACACGGTCGCTACAGCCTGGCGCCTACTGGCCTCCTCTGCTGTGTACGCTCCAGTTAACCGAGACCTCTCCTCACTTCCTTACATCACGCCGCCCCACCCTTCAAGTACCGACTGGAGCCAACGGGAAGGTTCGGGGCTTGTGGAGGTTCGACGCCATTGATCACAGTGTACACCCCCCCTCCCCCCAAAAAGCAGCATCTGTGTGGATCTTCCTTTTGAAATGTAATGAGAAGAGTATGCCATCACTGCTGTAGTGAGGGGGGACAACAGGCCGGGGACTCCAACCTGGGCGCTTCTTTATCTTGTAGTGAAGGTTTACTTGGTTGTCAATTAATTTAAAAAAAATGAATTTTCAATAAAATATAGGTGTCACTCAGAAAAACAACGGTCTTTAATCCTTGATTATTAATACGCTTTGTAGTCGAGCGATTCTGGTCTCATGTTGCTTACAGAGAATTCTGCGTGGCTTTACATCACAGCAGTAAACGCCTCGTCTCTCCTTCATGGCCTCACGACGCAGCTTCATAGTTGTTTAAACCGCCGGCTTTTGCAACGAGAGGGGGACGATTAAACATGCTGTTCCACGGTTCTGTTGAGGTGATTGGCCGAGACAAGGGATTTTCTAGATTTTGACTGGTCGAGGCAGGGCTCCGGCGCAGACTGTGATTGGTCCAGACAGAGCCCTTGGATCTGTCCTGGCCAATTAGGATGTCCAGGCCGTGGGCGTGGACGGCGCTGTGCAGGAAGCAGCACATTACCGAGACACAGGGACACCAACATACATGCCCCGTGAACCAAGCAAGGACTCTGTGTGTGTGTGTGTGTGTGTGTGTGTGTGTGTGGGTGTGTATGTGTGTTTTCTGATGTCTGATTGTGGGTTTAACTGAGTCACACTGTGTGTGTGTGTGCATGTGTGTGTGTGTGTGTTCTTGTTCTGCTGTATCTGTCAGGACCTGTTTGAGTTTTTTTATCATAACAGTGAGGATGTTTCTACAAAGCGAGGACATGTTTGCCACTTTGCCAAAGGTATTTTAGGATTTGGTTTCGGTTTAAGGTCAGAATTGGGATTAGGTTAAGGCTTGGGGAAAGTTTCAGATTAGGCACATAGTTCTGCTGGTTAAGGCTAGAGTTAGGGGCTAGGGGATGAATATACTCAGTGAGGGCCCTCATAAGTATAGAAAATGGGCGGCACGGTGGCCCAGTGGTTAGCGCTGTCGCCTCACAGCGAGAAGGTCCTGCGTTCGAACCCCGGGGTTGTCCGACCTCGCGGGTCATCCCCGGCCGTCCTCCGTGTGGAGTTTGCATGTTCTCCCCATGTCGGCGGTGGGTTTTCTCCGGGTGCTCCGGTTTCCCCCACCATCATAAAGACACGCGTGTTAGGGTTGATACTGTCTGTGCCCCTGGCCGAGGCGTTGCAAGAGGAACGGGAGTTGGTCCCCGGGTGCTGCACGGCGGCTGCCCACTGCTCCTAGCTACACAGCTAGCATGGGTTAAATGCAGAGAGGAATTTCCCTATGGGGATCAATAAAGTATATCAAAATAAAAATGTTAAAAAAAATGGTGTGTGTTTTCCTATATCTGGTGAGTGTGTGTGTGTGTGTGTGTGTTTGTATTCCTGTGTTAGGTGTACATGTAGGCATGTGTGTATGTGAATATGTACTGTATATTATGTGTGAGTATGTATGTATCGTGTTTGTGTTTCAGTGTATGCCAGTTTGTGTTCTGTGTATATTTACTGTGATGGCCGCTCCCGGTCCAGGCCCACCCCAGTCCTGAGTCCTGTCCGGTTTTCCTCGATTACCCATTTCCCTCAGAGCTTCTGTTGATTTTTCCGTTACGTGTCTGTGTGTTTAAGTTCGTCTGTTCGGTCCGTCGGTTGTCAGAGCGTGTTGTCATGTGTCCTTGTGTGATCCTGACACCCTCGTGTCTCCTGCCATTAAACCTTTTGTATCCCCTGTTACCGCATCTGCATTTGGGTCCTCAGTTCCTGCACCCTCCTTGACATGTAGTGTGACTGTGTGTGTGTGTGTGTGTGTGTGGGTAGGTGGGGGGGGGGCTGCACGTGTGTGGGTGTATGCACTCTTATCCTCCCATGTGTCTGGGCATCGCTACAGCTCGGAGTCTCAGACGGGCCGCTCAGTGGTGCCGTCTCGCTGCGACTGATCAGACCGTTACGTAAGACCACTCCCAGACAATCACAGCACATCCCTACAGAAGCCAGACTGCCGTTTTACACTTTAAAATAAACCTACAAAACAAAATCAACTGACACATGCCTGCTCGCTTTCACAACTGACTTTCGGTCAGATTTTAAGGATGGTGTACTAGAGGGGTACCGTGGCAGTTTCTGTCTGAGTAGGTCAATTTTCTGCACTCGACACGATCCAGGAACCTAGAAATGGCGTGGTTAACAGCTCCCACTGAAACCAACGTAAAGCTGCAAGCTGCACAGCCTCCCTTTTACCTGGATCCCAGTGCTTCCGGTTTTCCTGTGGAAAATTGATGCAAAATGTAAAATCTCCCTTATTTTCACTGATAGCATCTTGGCAGATGATGGCAAACAGGTATGACCAGCCACAAGTTGTATAATGACTGATAGAGCAAACAAGCCTTTTTTTAGTGAGTGCAAATGCCTTTTTCTTTGTGCCTCAGAATAACAAATGGATTGGGATAGAAATGAAGACAACTAAAACTTCAAAATGTAGTCCTCTTCCTTGAAAGACCATCATAGAGGACCACAGCAGAGATAATACATGCTTTGCAGTGCTTTCATTGTCAGTTATAATTATGATCTTAAACTATAACTTCAAATATAGCCGCAGGCTGCAACTGGCAGGGTCCACGCACTTAGCACAGTACACTGTAATATGTAAGCTTAGTGAAAACTCCTGAACACGTGTCTCAAATTTCAGGTTGATATCTTAACGTGTTCATGACTCATTGCAGAGTTTGGAGAATTAGCCGTTTTGATAAAAATTGATGGACTTGTATGGCATCCGGGTAGTGTAGTGGTCTATTCTGTTGCCTACCAATATGGGGATCGCCGGTTCGAATCCCTGTGTTACCTACGGCTTAGTCGGGTGTCCCTACAGACGTGTCTGCGGGTGGGAAGCCGGATGTGGGTATGTGTCCTGGTCACTGCACTAGCGCCTCCTCTGGTCAGTCAGGGAGCCTGTTCGGGGGGAGTGGGAACTGGGGAGAATAGCGTGATCCTCCCATGCGCTACGCCCCCCTGGTGAAACTCCTCACTGTCAGGAGAAAAGAAGAGGCCGGCGACTCCACATGTATCAGAGGAGGCATGTGGTAGCCTGAAGCCCTCCCCGGATCGGCAGAGGGGGTGACCGAGCCGGCTCGGAAGAGTGGGGTAATTGGCCGGATACAATTGGGGAGAAAAAGGGGAACCCCCCCCAAAAAACAAACATTGATAGGCTTGTATAATGAAACCATATGGAATATCAAAAATCCAAAAAGGTATCTTTTTCCAGCTTGGTCCAGAGATGCTCTGTGTCAAATTTCATGCCAACTGCTCAAAATTTGTAGTATTGGGGAAAACAAAACAGATTTGGACAAAATTCAAAATGGCGGAAAATCTAAAATCTATCACAATGCAGTCTTTGACTTAATACAAGCTTCAGAAGAATGAAAACATGCCACTTGCATGAATTGCCACAAAGTTAGAAGTTTGAATTGGACACCTTGGACTTGAACCAGCAACCTTAAAATTCCCAAAGGAGGTAATTTACCAACTGTGCCTCCGGGGAGACATGGCAACCCACACACCTTCTTACAAATCGATGTGATGGCATCCCATTTGCCAGACTGGGATATTTTTGTCTGTTTAAGCTTACACACAACTTATTCACAACAATTAAAGTGTTGGTGATAAAATTTATGGTGAAAAAAAAAAATCACACTCCATTCTGCTGGATTTGATTCGCCGGTACCCAGCGGTTTCTGAACTGCCTCCGAGGTCCTAACATCCTAACATCCAGTTCCTAACAAGGTCCGAACAAGTGACGTGATATAAACAACGTCATGCCCGCGAAATTTGTCGCAGTAAATTTGTTCCGGCCGGGGAAAAAGTTCCGGATGACGCGACAATGGCGTTCTAATCAGCTGTTCGGTAGCGTTCGTTAAGGGGTAGAATTTTTAGTGGCAGCTTTGCTAGGGCGGTTACTATGAAAGGTGGCTGGTGAGCGCTCGTGCATTAACGTGAGGTTTTTTGCTTGTCACGAGACGTCATTTCACCTCAGACTACAAGAGCGCGAGTTGGACAGACGCATATCTCCCACCTCTGGCTATATTTGCTGTTTTCAAAGACACTGCATTGCTTTTGTGGACGTAATCCTCATCAGTTCTACTGTTATTTATATTATTGACAAGCGATTGAAATTAACGTTGCTTTTTAATACTTTGGTGTCTGTAAACTTAACAGTTAGCTAGTCTCTACCGATCGCGATAGCTATAGTCAGACATTAGCTTGCTAGCAGCTAGATAATGTACATATTGTAACCGGTTATTGTCTTGCCCGGTGCGGGATTCGATACGGGTTGTACTGCACCACAAGGCGACATCGCTAACCGCTCGGCTAAAGGGTCGGACCCGTTAGCTAGGGGCTAACGTGTCTTATTAGTAGTTTACAATATTATTATTTTCACGTATGTAGAGGTATAATTTTTTGCGACTAAATCTCTAAAAATCTTTACAGGAGTCTAATATTGGAACTTTTAAAATTTCCATCAGTTAAGTTGCTCTTTATAACTTTTTTACCTTCATGTTTAATAAACTAATCAAATGCATTTCATTTCATCGTTCATGATTTCATTACACAGTTAATGCATTACTTTGGTGCATGCTGCCACCTACAGGAGGCTATAGGAGAGTGCAAGGCGGTACATTAGGATCTTGCCATAGAATAGGTTTTGCCCCATTTTGTGTCTTGACTGCCTCCGAGGTCCTAACGTCCTAACATTCAGATCCTAACAAGGTCCGAACAGCACTCCGAACAAGTGACGTGATATAAACAACGTCATGCCCGCGAAATGTGTCGCAGTAAATTTGTTCCGGCCGGGGAAAATGATGAAAAGATAAACGAGTAGAGAAGAAATGGATATATTGTATGTTTCTTCCTTCTTTTTCCTCCTTTTCTTTCCCCCTTCCCCCCTTTCCTTTCTTCCCCCCCCCCAGCCGTGTCTTTTGCCCGATTTTATTCTACTACAACCACTCCTAAGACTACTAAATACAACCACAGCTAGTACAACTACTATTTCTAAAAATCAGAATTTGTGTTCTTGTATGTGAAGTTTTCATCTTATGATAGAGTCGCAAAACTCACAATTACATCCACACACTTGGTGAGACAGAGCAACGTTTAAAATACAACAGATGTGGCAAGCAAACAGTAAAAATAAAATAAAAATAAAACAAATCCCACAAAACTTGTGTCATACAAAAAAAAAAGCAGACATGGAGAGAGGAAGAGATCAACCTGCCCACACTCACACACACACAAAGCTCGATGGTGGGAAAGCATGATAGGGTATCTTTGGCAACACAGCATTCTTGTGATAACGTGAGTTTGAATCTTGGGCTGATGCTTTGCTGCCTGACACAGCGCCGCTTCGCTCCCCGTCTCCCTCTTATCTGCCCGCCAGCCTCCTCTAAATCAACTCAGTCCTCTGGGGGAGTGTTGGAATGTGCTACTGGAAACAAGCCGCACAGAGTGGGCACCATCACAAAGACCCGTCCCCCTGAGGAAACAGACCGGAATCTAAATGGTCTCTCAGCAGATGGACACACACACACAGACACACACAAACAAACAAAGAAGGGAACAATGGTGTCCCCCTGGAGTTATCTCATCAGGACTTCCACACCATCTCTCTCTCTCCCTCTATCATATAACTAGCTACCCACCCTCCTCACAGCAGCCCTCCCTCTCTCACCAGCCCTCCCTCTCTCACCAGCCCTCCCTCTCTGCTGGTGTGCATGAGCGCGTGCACATGCACATGTTTGCGCCCATGCGGAGGTGTGTGATAGTACAGATGCGTGGTCGGCTGCCAGAGGCTAACCTATTCAATTAGGCCCCGCTGGGAGCCTCTTCTCTGGTTGTCAGATAGTACAGGGAGTATAGTGTGGGGTCATTGAGAGGGGAGGGAGAGGGGGAGGGGGAGAGAGCAAACCCAGAGAGAGCAAGAGAGTCCAGAGACAGAGAGCGAGAGAACAAGAGAGAGAGCAAACCAAGAGAGAGGGAGAGAGAGAGCAAGAGAGAGAGCAAACCCAGAGAGAGGGAGAGCAAACCCAGAGAGAGGGAGGGAGAGAGAGAGAGAGAGCAAACCCAGAGAGAGAGAGAGAGAGCAAACCCAGAGAGAGAGAGGGAGAGAGAGAGAGAGAGCAAACCCAGAGAGAGAGAGGGAGAGAGAGAGAGAGACTTAACTATTTTTCTTATTCCCGTTTTTCTTCCTATTTTTCCTCCCTGTTAAAGGTGTTTTTTAGGGGGGGTTGTTCCTTATCTGATGCGAGGGTCTCAGGACAGGATGTTGTGTTGCTGTAAAGCCCCCTGAGGCACATTTGTAATTTGTGATATTGGGCTGTACAAATAAAACTGACTTGAACTACGGGTTGAAGACAGACGACTCACAAGGCAGCGGGATCCTGCCTTTTCATCGTTTTGACTCTTAAGTTCGTTATTTCCATCTCCTCCACTCACCTCATGTACCTCACATGCGTGTGTGTGTGTGTGTGTGTGTGTGTGTATGATTCAATCTACATTAAACAGTCAGGTTTTGAGAATTTCTGCATAGTTCACATAAAAAGGCTCCCTGAGTAATTTCAATAAATAAAATATTAAAACTGCATAGCAATACATGGATATCATATGAATATCACAACACAAGGCTAGATATGAGCTGGGATTGTGGACATGGTAGCATCATGATATGACATAAGTCTTGTCTTTACCTGGTTCAAAAGGCTGTATCACAGCAAAGAGGAGCTATTTTCTGAACTTTTTGGACTGTTCTAGCTGTTGTATTATTTGTCGCTACCTGTTTGGACATCATATCCTCATTACTAATGACTGCTTATCAAAGACGTCATTGTGTAAATATTTTGTGAGAGCACCAATAGTCACCTCTACAATATCACGGTATTCAGTCAAACATATTATGGTATTTGATTTTGTCCATATCATCCAGCCCTAATATATGATATGTGATATAATGATGACCATTTTGATAATATTACATTATTTTCCACGCAGTGGAAACAAATAAGATGTAATTCACATGCCGTATATTGTCACAGTCGTCCAAAGACGACGCTTGTTGACCTCGGCCAGAAACTGGGTCTGGGTACTGAGGTTTCCATCGTCAGCACACCCGCCCGACAGCACAATTATCATCATTTAATGGGGGGGGGGCTTTTTGGTCTTGTCGACCCTCATTAGAGTACAAAACCGCCTGCCTATCTTCTGAAATTCTCTCCCCTCTTCTTGCTAATCTCCTCTCCCTCCCCATCCCTCCCCCTCTTTTCTTCGTCATCATCCTGACGACCATAGCTTTCTACGCATGTTAGCCATGGCGGCTATTTTTAGTGCTAGCCCGCAGGATTAAGTCTATGGCCATGATGACTTTAAGAGCATGAGTCATTAAAGCTCCCAAGTTCCACCCTTACAGGCCGGAGTGTGCGTGCACGCACACACACACACACACACACACACACACACACACACACACACACACACACACACACACACACACACACACACACACACACACACACACACACACACTCCCCCTTGCCTATTAGCACAGCACATATTTATATATGACATGATTCATATGTACAGTGTTGGATCACATGATGCATTGGCTCATCACAAATGATGTTAGTCACAGAGGATGCTGTCAGATTGAATAGCCCATCATCATGCTGGCCCATTACCAAGACCAACCTATATTTATATATTTACAGCACGCGCACATAGAACACTACCGTCGCTGCCTCGAGCTGACGGTCGGCTCTGCGGCGAATGCAGGGTTTCTCCTCAAAATGTGATTTCATCCATTTCAAAAACACCTGTTGCTAAACAAAAGCCGGTATGAAAGCGCGGCCGGGTATTGAATATCGCCGGAGTCAGCAGCGACTTCGAGCCGTTTTTACAAAATTAACATTTTAGAGGTTTCATTCACCGCCGTGACGTTTCTCTGCTCTCAAATCAAGATAAAATCTGCTTTCCAACCTGGTGCACCTACTCCGCCTATCCTCCGCCACACGGCGACGCTGTCAGACGCAGACCGACCGGCTGTGACGTGTCGGGCCGGTCGGTCATCGACAAAACCCCCAACTTACTTGTGTGAAAAGGGCCACGTCTCCCGTCCACTGGCGCTGTGCCGCTGGGCGGGCGGCGGAGTGCACAGAGCACGAGCCCGCCGTGTGGTTTTGAGTTCAGCTCGTGACACCTACGCACGCAGCAGGTCGCCCGAGCCGTCTCTAAACCGCGTTTCCCCCCAACTTCAACCGTACTCTTTCTAAACCCATAGAAAATGGGGGGGGGGGGATATCATAGATAATACTGAGTTAACTGATTTTACCTGTCCAGATGTCTGCTTGCCTGGAAGTAATGTGATCATTTCATCATAATGAAATCATTGTTGTATGTAATCCACTCAATCAACATCCGCTACCTTGTAGCTTACTGCAGGAAGCAAAGCCCACAGGAAAAGGCTGGTACGTTTATGTGGTTGTGTGCAAAGTGTACTTAATATATGTACGTGTACTTGCACGTGTGTGTGTGTTTGTGCATGTGCATATATGAATGCGTCTGCATATTTTTCCGTTAGAGAGCATGCATCTATTTTTGTTTGAGCTTGGTTGCGAGTTTGTGTGGCTCTTTAAGCATCTATGTGTGTTTGTGTGTGGGTTAGCAGACGCCCTTGAATATGGTGCAAAATAAATAAAACAAGCAGAGGGCAGCGCATAGAACAGCCCCTCCATCTTTCACTCCGACATACTCAATCCACCGCATAACAGGGCCGTTAACACTGTCGCGCACACACCCACGCAAATCCACTCCCCTGCTACTTTGTGTGTTGTGCTGTTTTGAGTGTGTCTCATTTAGACGATTCACAATTTATATAAGTGTGTATTTACTTGGTGTGTGTGTGTGTGTGTGTGTGTGTGTGTGCAAGAAAGCACTGAACCCATCGCAGCATAATAACTGCTAATGGCTGATGATTACAGGCAATGAGGACCACGGTTCACGGCTGAACGCTGGCTTGCAGCACCGCCACACTTCGTGAAAGCAAGGGGAGAGTATTTAGGATGGCCCCCTTCCAGCTCAAACATAATCTACTTATAAAGTGAAGCGTCTCAGATACGAATAAATACTCACTGACTACCTACAGCCTCAAAATTGAAATTTTGCTCATATTAATTTCTTCTGCATCATTCTTAAAGCTTGGGGGGACACTCAAACTGGACACCAGGAAACTCTCAGAATTAGAAAGAAGAGACGTAGTGGCGTCCGGGTAGCGTAGCGGCCTGCTCCGTTGCCTACCAACACGGGGATCGCTGGTTCGAATTCCCATGTTACCTCCGGCTTGGTCGGTCGTCCCTACAGACACAATTGGCCGTGTCTGCGGGTGGGAAAGCCGGATGTGGGTGTGTGTCCTGGTCGCTGCACTAGCGCCTCCTCTGGTCAGTCGGGGCACCTGTTCGGGGGGGAGGGGGAATTGGGGGAATAGCGTGATCCTCCCACGTGCTACGTCCCCCTGGCGAAACTCCTCGCTGTCAGGTGAAAAGAAGCAGCTGGTGACTCCACATGTACCGGAGGAGGCATGTGGTAGTCTGTAGCCCTCCCCGGATCGGTAGAGGACTGGGACAGCTCGGAAGAGTGGGGTAATTGGCCGGATGCAATTGGGGAGAAAAGGGGGGGGGGAATCCCCAAAAAGAAATAAGAGCATTAAAGTCCTCATGTGTGATGTCATGACAACCTGGACTCCATGTTGACAAGAAA
Organism: Lampris incognitus; assembly: GCF_029633865.1. Classification (NCBI taxonomy): domain Eukaryota; kingdom Metazoa; phylum Chordata; class Actinopteri; order Lampriformes; family Lampridae; genus Lampris; species Lampris incognitus. The sequence goes on along the minus strand of NC_079228.1, from coordinate 31,631,191 downwards.
AGGGACAGTTGACTTCAGGGACTCATAGGATGTCCACTTGGCCTTTTACATTCAAATGCCCTTTTCAACTCATCAGTTCAGGATCGTGCAAGGAAACGTACCGCCGACACCGGGAAATCCTGCCGCCACCGACTTATTAAAGGTTGTATTCTCTGTGGAGTTCTGCTTCACAGGCTTGGCAGCAGGGGAAACTCTCTCGTGCAATTTCTGGCCATGGCTGAAGAGTGGCTCAAAATGTCAGTTCGGTGCCGGAGGTCATTTGGGAAATATTTTCGCCTCATAAGCAGCAAGAAAACACGCCATCTAGGGAGAATTCTGGTCAAGTCTTTACGGTTCAATATTATTTTTTTATTTATTTAACCGAAACTAAACAGGCTTTCATCCGAGGATACTCGACCTGATGATGATGATGATGATGCTGATGCTGATGCTGATGAAACAGGCTACTTTTCTTACAGTTTAGGTGATTTCCTCATAATTAGTGGTCTTACAGACTCTTTTTCATTGAACTTCCTTTGGGTACAGATATAGCACCATTACATGAGTAACATTCAGAGCTCATAATGCCCCTCTACTCCTGTTAAACTGCAATAGTCTTCAAGCTGTCATCAAGAGTCAAGTCATATCTCTCCATAACTGTTTCTGAGTCATTCTCATTTCATACAAGGTTGCTGCATAAGAAGAAGGAAAGAAAGGAAGGTAGGAAGGGAGGGAAGAAGGAATTAATACCGGGCTTGTTGTCCAGGTTGCCCTCAACTCATGCCAAAGGCCTGGGCATGGAGCCAGGGTTTGAGTGTGTGTGTGCATATGTGTGTGTGTGTGTGTGTGTGTGTGTGTGTGTGTGTGTGTGTGTGTGTGTGTGTGTGTGTACACATGTGTGTAGCCAGTGTTGGACACATTTGCTGGTCCTCTGAGGCAGAATATGCAAGAGAAAAAGTGAGAGAAACCACGTGTGTGTGTGTGTGTGTGTGTGTGTGTGTGTGTGTGTGTGTGTGTGAGAGAGAGAGAGAGAGAGAGAGAGAGAGAGAGAGAGAGAGAGAGAGAGAGAGAGAGAGAGAGAGAGAGAGAGAGAGAGAGACAGACAGACAGACAGACAGAGAGCGAGAGAGACAGAAAGAGAGAGCGACAGAGAAAAAGTGAGACAGGGAGACAGAGAGCGAGCGAGACAGAGACAGTGACAGACAGAAAGAGAGAGACAGAGAGACAGAGAGCGAGCGAGACAGAGAGAGAGAGAGACAGTGACAGACAGAAAGAGCGAGCGAGACAGAGAGAGAGAGAGACAGTGACAGAAAGAGAGAGAGAGAGAGAGAGAGAGAGAGAGAGAGAGAGAGAGAGAGAGAGAGAGAGAGAGAGAGAGAGAGAGAGAGAGAGAGAATTGCATGGGGAGATGTTTCTTCTGTGTCACTCAAAACAGAGGGAAAGCAGAGGACAAGGACACCGTCATGAGGCCTAACCTTGTAGAAAAGACAAAGAGACCACAGCTGTTGGAGTGTCCCCATGGTGTCTTTACCCAGACTCATTTGTCATGAAAAATACCCCATCTACACCACGACAAGAAGAGTCCTCAGCAGGCTACATGAAACATTTCCCTCCCCGCGATGTAAAAGCAGAGACCCTCGTTTCCTCCACACATGTTCCCAGCCGCAAGATTTTACTTCCGTACACACGACAGTTTTGGAGCTTAATGCTACAATATTCAAACGGCAGATGTCCCCTGAGAGCGAACCCGGCCAGCGTCCTTCTCCCCGTCAGCGGAGTCTGAGCTGCTTCCCAGGTCGCGCCGCGCTGGAGAACAGACCACGCGCTCAATAGCCGCCATTACCATGAAACGCCACGCTTGTTCTACCCGCCACGGGAAAGTAATGGCGTGGCCCGGGCCTGGACGGACTTGTTGTCCTCTGGGTTATAAAGGGCTAATGTTTTATCCGGAGACGGCGGAGCGCCGCCCGAGGACGGGGAGGCAGATCTGACAGCGGAGACGGAAGTGGCCTCTTCTGAAGCCCGGCTCGCTCGCCCAGCCGCGCGATCTCTCGAGCGCTCAAGGTTTCCAGCAAAAGGAAGCCCTCGTGCTGCAACCAACACACACGCACACACGTGCACGCTCGCCCTTTCTCTCAAGTGCACATATGTGCGGAGTCACGCTCCCGTCCTATTCATGCACACTGCCAAAAAGACAGGGCGCCTCACGCTGCTCCGAGGCCGCTTCCTCAGCCCACCGACGCGTAACGCTGCTCGGCTCCTGTAAGACGCGTTGAGGGACTCTTCTTCACTGAACAGGGGACGAAAGAAACGTTCTTTACTTCATCCTACGCCCTTTTCGAACATGCTCTAGTTACTACTTGTGTTGTTACAGAGTTTGCAAAGTAATGTAGCGAATTCGGGGGGCAGTCTGGGAGACCGTCGCCATGGCCGGGACGCGAACCTGTGTCTCCCGCTCCGCAAGCGACAACGTTAACCAGTCGACTAAAGGGTCCGACCCGTTAGTCAAGGACCAACGTGTCTACTTATCCATGCACGTTACAGTATGTTCCCTATTATCTCCATTTGTTCTTGTATTCCTGCCTGTGTATTGTATTTTGCTATTTTAGCATGCTCGAAATATAAAAACAACCTTAAAGCGAGAAACTTAACTGAAGACAGTCCCTCCCTTTTTAGAGTACACGTCTTAAAGTCCAACTACCGCAAGTCAAGTACACTTCCTTCTAGCAAGTAAAAAACAATATCTGACAGTGAGGTGAGAAATGTTTACAAATAAGCATTATGAGACTTAAAACCAGATCTCATAAGCTCGTCTAGTTCTGCAGTGCAGGAGGCACGAGGATGCAAACTGCAATGAGGAAACACTAATATGGAAATACTGTATGACCAAGTACTATACACTGTATGACCAAGTACTATAACACTGTGTGACCAAGTACTATAACACTGTGTGACCAAGTACTATACACTGTGTGACCAAGTACTATACACTGTATGACCAAGTACTATACACTGTATGACCAAGTACTATAACACTGTGTGACCAAGTACTATACACTGTGTGACCAAGTACTATACACTGTGTGACCAAGTACTATACACTGTATGACCAAGTACTATACACTGTGTGACCAAGTACTATACACATGCATGTACACACGCACAGCATCAAACATGCATACAACGGTGTACCAAACACGAGAGCGATTTCTTCGGCTGGCTTTTGTGGGCGAGACTCACTTAATTGTGTATTCTGCAGAGCTCAGTGGAGACGAGAGTGAGTCAGTTCAATACACACCACAGTCTCAGTCAATGTCCTGGCCCACTCACTGCCTGCCTCCAATACACTTTCACCTACTGCTGAGACAGCACACACACATCACTTAGGTGGATAATTACACACGCTGCATACGCACATACACACGTTTCAACATAAATGAATGAATGACACACATATAAGTGACATGTCACTTATATGCCAGAAAAATATGCCATTATTTTCCACATCTGATCTCTATTTTCTCTCTTTTACACACACACACACACACACACACACACACACACACACACACACACACACACACACACACACACACACACACACACACACACACACACACACACACTAATTCTACCCAGGTTCGTGATTTTATTGAGAAGCTTCATCAGACTTCAAGCAGAGGGGAGGGAATTAGCAGGAGCTTCGTATTAAAGTGATGAATATTGTTATCATCATTACCATCATGGTCCTTGTTATGACACTATAGTGTCGTCAACTCCGTCAGAAGGGAAGGGAAACGGACACGGGGAGCAAGGAATAACACTAACACAGTAGAAAAAGATAACTTCCATTCACCAACTGTGGTCAAAGTTTAATTTTACTTCTAAAATACACATTACTCTGCCGTTAACCCACACCGTGACCACCCAACACTTCTTTGCTGCCCCCCCCCACTCACCCACCCACCCTGGCCTCCTTGTTGCTTCCTCCTAGGGCGAGAGAAGGAATGGAGAGCATTCGGAGGGGCAGACTCAATTAAGTTAATTATTAAGCAACCATCTCCGGCTGGCAAGAGGTCGCACACATCCATTTTCGCTCGCTTTCTTTAATGGACTCCGTCGCATGAGTTGTAATAATCATAAATCAAACAATTACGGAGACGTTAAGCACACACACGCTTAGATACGCACACACATACACACACAAACACGCACACATTATCACCCTGTGTCCTGTTCTGTCGCGTCTGTTTATATGGTACATACAATTATCTCTCATCAATTATCTCTCATCATCTCACCCACTCCCTTCCTCCTTCCCACAGACAAAACCTCTACACTCATCCTCACACAAATTATCATCTGTCTCTCTGTTACACAGAGATCACACACACACACACACACACACACACACACACACACACACACACACACACACACACACACACACACACACACACACACACACACAATGCCGCCAGAGCTGCGAGTGAGTAATTGACCTATAGCACTGAAGCAATAAACTCTGTCGGCTATTAATCCTACAGCGAGCAATACCAAATGAATACTAATGGCTGTGTCCTGATGTTTGGATATTAAGATACAGGAATCAATACTGGAGGGGTTGCTTGCATTTGTGAAGTAATGCAGGGCTATCAAGTTATTCAAACAGCAAGTAAAGCGAGACAGATTAGGTGTGGTGCAAGACAAGAGGACAAATCATTACAAGCCTTAAAGCTGAACTGCAGAGACTTTCATGCAAATAAATACGAGTCTGTTTGCATCCACACGTTCACTTGTATAGACAGAGAATGTTGTTAAACCCCGCCGGCCATGTTGACGGAAGTTATTACCTTCAAAGAGTTTCGTAAAGTCTTATTTTGCTAATATTTAGTAGGCTGCCGTGTTTACATTACAGGGCTCCGGTGTTTAGATCTGGATTTGGAGACTTGGAAAGGACTTGGAAAGGGGCGGAACGGTGGCGCAGTGGTTAGTGCAGTCGCCTCACAGCAAGAAGGTCCTGGGTTCGAGCCCCGGGGTAGTCCAACCTTGGTGGGTCATCCCGGGTCGTCCTCTGTGGAGTTTGCATGTTCTCCCCGTGTCTGCGTGGGTTTCCTCCCAGGGCTCCGGTCTCCTCCCACAGTCCAAAGACATGTAAGTCAGGTGAATTGGCCGTACTAAATTGTCCCTAGGTGTGAATGTGTGTGTCTGTGCTGGCCCTGTGATGGCCTGGCAGCCTGTCCAGGGTGCCTCCCCACCTGCCGCCCAATGACTGCTGGGATAGGCTCCAGCATCCCCGTGACCCTGAGAGCAGGATAAGCGGTTCGGATAACGGATGGATGGATGGATGGATTTGGAAAGGAGACAGTTTGAATTATAACGGAGACAGGGAACTCTAGAAGATGATGGCGGCTCTGACAATGTAAAAGTCAATGTGCAAAGTCATGCTATCAGCAAAATCAGCCAACTGAAGCGCAGCTACAGCACTGGTATTTACAACAGACTGCACACAAATCCGGTGGATAGCAAACGAGTACAAGCTTCGGTAAATTGGAAAAAAGACCATTTTCTATGAAATCAGCTTCCTTTGGAACAGACTTCAACACGACTGTGTACAACTTGCCAGTGTTCCTGAATATCAAATATGAACGATAGCGGGTGCCTCAGACGACTCCACACTGTAAAAGATAGGGCTCTATCTAGTCTTGGTCAAGAATCTAACGCCCCGCAGCGTTTCCAACATGGCGCCCGAGTAAGATGGCTGCGGCGTGTGTTTTTCTTACAGTATCGGGACCCACTTTGGTAAGTAGCGCTGCTAGTGGCCAATACGCTGCAGTTCATCCTTAACAGGCAGAAAGGCCTCTATGTCTTCTTCAGTGATACAGGACTGTGTATGTACAGCGTCAGTTGGATTCTAATATTTATATGTTCATATACACTACAAACTACGTTTGCTATGACGCTGTCGTTATGAGTGATGTAATCAGACGTAGCTAGTACTGCGGTTATGGTTCTTACCAGCCCTGTTACAACCAGCACCTGCCACCTAGTGGTCAGAGACATAAACAACACAATGAAGCGGCGCGGCTGTGTGTAATCTTAAGAATCGGTGTAATTCTTTTAACAATCGATACAGTATCGTGAAAGATAGTATTACGATACTCAAGTGTCTATATTTTCTTGCAAGATGTGGTGAGTGTATTTTTCCAAGAGTGCCTCACCGGGTGTGGAGGGCGTCGCAGATTTACAGTATGCAGACGATAGGAAAATGTGGAGGACGTGGCTGCTTACAAGTAGCGAGGTCTCTCTCGGTGTCTATGTGCATCTCAGTGTCTCGGTCCATTAGTAACTGTCCTTCAATTTGAGTTGGACCGGGACGAGCGACACAGGGAGCCAGCACACAAATTGTCTTTACCAACTCTGCATGTCGTCAGGCCGCAGGAAACCAACATCTGAGTCAAATCACAGCGGTGAGATTCTGGTAAGATAAACTCAACTCTATCAGACACAGAGGATTCATTCTTATCATCCAATCCACACTTCACACTGTGTGAAATATTAACAAGATGATCTTAAAGAACCTTCTGGATGGACCATATTGGTTCCTTCCATCGGCTGTTTTGAAGAGCTGGGTCTTTTTGGGGTAATTCTTTCTGATGGTTTCTTGTCACGTTGCTTTGTGCGCCTCTATTGTGGATGGCCTTTAAATCATTTCTTCAAAATCCCAGAGAAATGATAAACGTTATTTTGAGTCTAGTGTCAGAGACCGACAAATTAAACAAGGTGACGGAACGATGCGTCAAACTCACAACTATCAAAACACAGAGTCTTCTTGACATTTCCCGATCTTGGTCCTGCTTGGCATGCTCCAACATCAAATCCCCCTGTTCAACCCAGGGACAAAACTTTGCCGTTCTCTACAGCGGAGGACTCGAGCAATCCCACAGCGAATGAGCCATGGGGTATTTGAGACCCCCCAGTCTGTATGACCGGAAAAGCCAGATTGGATAAGGCCCAGGTGACTAATGGAGCTTTTCAGGGCTGGAATAATTAACGAAACAACACTACAAACCGTAATGAGCAGAACAGCAGGAGCCTCTTGAGATGGAAATGAGGATATCCGCAAGCTAGACGTAGAGGAATCGTGTAGTCATGAGTTTTTAAGGCTGATCTGAACCTTAAAAAGCAACGGCAGTGGTAGTCTAATACAGAAAACAGAATACACAGAACATGTGAAACTAATATAATTATCCAGCCGTCCACTATCCAAGCCGCTTATCCGAATTTGGGTTGCGGGATGCTGGAGCCTAGCCCAGCAGTCATTGGGCGGCAGGAGGGGAGACACCCCGGACAGGCTGCCAGTCCATCACAGGGCCTACACAGTCACACCTAGGGACAATTTGGTAATATAATAATAATGCAATTATAATATGAATTATTATTATGATTGTATTATTAGTATAATATAATTATGCTAATAATATAATTATACTATAATAACAATATATATTCAGAAAAGGCGGGCGGCCTGAAAAATCTCTCACTGTGATATGCATTTTTACAGTGCTGCCGACTGTAACATCCGATTTGGAATACATGCCAATTGTGTTAGACCTCAGTTTGCCAAAATATAAAGAAACACACGGAGACAGACATGCCGGTACACTTGTGCAGAGTTGCATAATATGACTCCAGATCTAATAACCATATCCGGGCGGATCTGAAGTCTGTAGTCTGATTTTACACTGCAGCCAAGCATGAGAATTTTTCTTCCCCAGAAGTTCCGTCTGATCTGATGAGATAGTCACCCAAATCTTACTCAAACCCCATTACAGTAATATACTCCAACACCCTATTCAATTCAGTCTGCCTCCTTTTCATTGCACGAAACGTTCCTCGCCGCTGCACAGGTGCACAGCGAGCGGCTGCATGCCTGCTTTTGGGCTCAGGGATGCTGCGCCACAGTCGCATGTCTGCTGCGTTTGCTTTGTCCCAAACTGAATGAAGTTGCAAGGGGGTGGAAAATCTAAACATTGTGAATTGAATACCCCTGAGGCGAAGGAGACTTGGAGGCGCGGGGGGGGGGGGGGGGAGCAAATGTGCTCTCTGAGGGCGAGGGGAACGTGTTTTAGCTTTTTCGCTATTTCCTGTCAGGTTAGGTTTGCTTAAAGAACCTTTCCCGTGGCTGTGAGGCATCTGGCCTTTTTAAAATCAGTATACATCCTCCCTTCATGGCTGCATTAGCTTGAATGCACACAATGTACGAACGCACACACGACCCCCCTACACACACACACACACACACACACACAGAAGAAGAGGCCAGACAGCCAGAAAGGTCATTAGAAAAATGCATGCAGACACACACAAATTAAATACATGTCCACAACAATTTGGACACAAGTAATGTCAAGCAGAGCCTCAAATCCATGCTCTCGGGGAACAGGTTGTATGTTATGCTTTGGGGGTATGTCACCGGGTTTCCCAGAATGCCCGGGAGCTTTGTTAAACCTCATCTTGCAACTGTTTGAGAGGTTGACCTAGGACCTTGTAAATTCTGAATCTGTTTCAGTTCTGATTATTTCCCCATCATAAAGTTAATGAGAACATGGGGCATCTGGGTAGCGTGGCGGTCTATTCTGTTGCCTACCAACACGGGATCGCCAGTCCGAATCCCTGTGTTATCTCCGGCTTGGTCGGGCCTCCCTACAGACACAATTGGCCGTGGCTGCAGGTGGGAGGCTGGATGTGTCCTGGTCGCTGCTCTAGCGCCTCCTCTGGTCGGTCGAGGTGCCTGTTCAGGGGGCGGGGGAACTGGGGGGAATAGCGTGATCCTCCCATGCACTACGTCCCCCTGGTGAAACTCCTCACTGTCAGGTGAAAAGAAGCGGCTGGCGACTCCACATGTATCAGAGGAGGAGGGGTCGCTGGTTCAAATCCCTGCGTTACCTCCAGCTTGGTCGGGCGTCCCTACAGACACAATGGGCTGTGTCTGCGGATGGGAAGCAGGATGTGGGTATGTGTCCTGGTCGCTGCACTGGTGAAACTCCTCACTGTCAGGTGAAAAGAAGCGGCTGGTGACTTCACACGTATCGGAGGAGGCATGTGGTAGTCTGCAGCCCTCCCCGGATTGGCAGAGGGGGTGGAGCAGCGACCGGGATGGCTTGGAAAATAGGGTAATTGGCCAAGTACAATTGGGGAGAAAAGGGGGAACCCCCCCCCCCAAAATATACATAGTGTAACGATCACAGATGAATAGACTTGGTAGCCCTTGGCTAATGGGTCGGATCCTTTAGTTGACTGGTTAGCACAGTCACCCATGGTGCAGGAGACCCGGGTTCGCGTCCCGGCTGAGGCGGTTCCCGACTGCCCCCTGAATTCACCACAATATACACGTAAAACAACATACAACTACAATTTCAAGTTAAACAACTTAACACAAAGTCGAAGTACTACAATCTTATTCCATCATGTTCTGTATGGAGGATTTGGTGAAGACATGACACTTTAAGATGTTTTGTGCAGTTCTGCACTCCAGTGTCAAACGTGATGAGTAACCTTTTAACATAAGGCCGCCTGAAAAGCAAACCGGTGTTTGGGTGCAACGCTTCGGCCTTAAGCTGTCATCCTGACACCTTGGAGGAGGAGAGAAGAGAGGTTGTGTCACCAAACAGGACATGACAGCAGGCTGTCAAAGAGAGAACACAAGGTCCATCCATCAAAAGAGAGAGAGAGGGAGAGAGAGATGCCATTTCTCAGATGACCCCCATCTAATCAGAGACTTGTCAGCGGGTCCGTGCCAGACAGGCGCTGCTGGGGAAAGGTCTTGCCTGCCAGCGTGTTGTCTGCAAGAGGAAGATGATTCATGTTCAACTAACTGCACCTGAAAGGCATTTACATTTACAAAGCACACCGACTGCACCGATGTTTACACAACGCCACCGCTTACACGTCAACTCAAAGAGAAAAATATGTAAATTATATTCATTCTTTCAACCAATTTATGAAGTTTACAAATCACGTTGGCAAATATTTGAATTCATTCACCATAAAATGACATCCATCCATCCATTATCCAAGCCGCTTATCCCAACTGGGGTCGCGGGATTCTGGAGCCTATCCCAGCAGTCATTGGGCGGCAGGCGGAGAGACACCCTGGACAGACTGCCAGGGTGCCATCACACAGGGCCAACACGCACACACACACACACACACACGCACACACACGCACACACACACCTAGGGACAATTTAGTGTGGCTGGTTCACCTGACCTGCATGTCTTTGGACCGCAAGAGGAAACCGGAGCACCCGAAGGAAAACCCACACAGAAATGGGGAGAACATGCAAACTCCACACAGAGGACGCCCTGGGACGACCCCCAAGGTTGGACAACCCCGGGGTTCGAACTCCGGACCTTTTTTTTTTTGGATCCCCCCCCTTTTTTCCCAAAATTGCATCAAGCCAACTACCCCACTCTTCTGAGCAGCCCTGGTCACTGCTCCACCCCCTCTGCCACGCCGGGGGGGCTGCAGACTACCACATGCCTCCTCCGATGCATGTGGAGTCGCCTGCCGCTTCTTTTCACCTGACAGTGAGGAATTTCACCAGGGGGGGGGGCGTAGCACATGGGAAGATCACGCTATTCCCCCTAGTTCCCCCTCCCCCCCGAACAGGCGCCCCAACCGACCAGAGGAGGCACTAGTGCAGCGACTAGGACACATACCCACATCCGGCTTCCCATCCGCAGACACGGCCAACCGTGTCTGTAGGGACACCCGACCAAGTCAGAGGGAACACGGGTACTCGAACCACCGATCCTATTATTTGAAGTTTCTAATCATATTGACAATCTCACCGCGTGTGGCGTCAAGTGAAAACAGTAACGGCCGCACGGCTGATCGCTGATGTTGCCTAATACCTGGAAATTAATTTCTTTGGCTAATCAACATTTTGCAGCTCCAATCCTGCTTCGTTTGCTAAAGCCGCTAAACCCACCAATTCAAACAGGGATTATAGAAACCTTAATGAAAAATTAAATTTCCCCGACTCTTCCCTGTGCCGGGAGATAAATACGCCAGAAAAAAAGGTGCCAGGAGCTGCCAAATAAATCCGCTCTCAGCCAATAGGCTCTCAGGGCCTGAAAACAAGGAAGTGAACTACTGCGGGGCGGGCTACAATTCATTACCCTCACAAAGACTTCGCCCATATGCACGTATAACCCTGCCATGCTGCACACTGCTGGAAACAGATAAAAAATTACCCCGCCCCAGGAGACTATTAAAAATACTTACAGCACCAAAACCTTTGCACACTGTTAATGGAGATTGAATGAAGCAGAGAATAGAGGAAAGGCGGCGGGGGGCGGAAGTCTAGCAGGTTCAATGCGAGCCTTGAAGGGTTATTTATATATATATATACACTACCGTTCAAAAGTTTGGGATCACCCAAACAATTTCGTGTTTTCCATGAAAAGTCACACTTATTCACCACCATATGTTGTGAAATGAATAGAAAATAGAGTCAAGACATTGACAAGGTTAGAAATAATGATTTGTATTTGAAATAAGATTTTTTTTACATCAAACTTTGCTTTCATCAAAGAATCCTCCATTTGCAGCAATTACAGCATTGCAGACCTTTGGCATTCTAGCTGTTAATTTGTTGAGGTAATCTGGAGAAATTGCACCCCACGCTTCCAGAAGCAGCTCCCACAAGTTGGATTGGTTGGATGGGCACTTCTTTGAGCAGATTGAGTTTCTGGAGCATCACATTTGTGGGGTCAATTAAACGCTCAAAATGGCCAGAAAAAGAGAACTTTCATCTGAAACTCGACAGTCTATTCTTGTTCTTAGAAATGAAGGCTATTCCATGCGAGAAATTGCTAAGAAATTGAAGATTTCCTACACCGGTGTGTACTACTCCCTTCAGAGGACAGCACAAACAGGCTCTAACAGGTACTATTTAATGAAGATGCCAGTTGGGGACCTGTGAGGCGTCTGTTTCTCAAACTAGAGACTCTAATGTACTTATCTTCTTGCTCAGTTGTGCAACGCGGCCTCCCACTTCTTTTTCTACTCTGGTTAGAGCCTGTTTGTGCTGTCCTCTGAAGGGAGTAGTACACACCGGTGTAGGAAATCTTCAATTTCTTAGCAATTTCTCGCATGGAATAGCCTTCATTTCTAAGAACAAGAATAGACTGTCGAGTTTCAGATGAAAGTTCTCTTTTTCTGGCCATTTTGAGCGTTTAATTGACCCCACAAATGTGATGCTCCAGAAACTCAATCTGCTCAAAGAAGTGCCCATCCAACCAATCCAACTTGTGGGAGCTGCTTCTGGAAGCGTGGGGTGCAATTTCTCCAGATTACCTCAACAAATTAACAGCTAGAATGCCAAAGGTCTGCAATGCTGTAATTGCTGCAAATGGAGGATTCTTTGATGAAAGCAAAGTTTGATGTAAAAAAAATCTTATTTCAAATACAAATCATTATTTCTAACCTTGTCAATGTCTTGACTCTATTTTCTATTCATTTCACAACATATGGTGGTGAATAAGTGTGACTTTTCATGGAAAACACAAAATTGTTTGGGTGATCCCAAACTTTTGAACGGTAGTGTGTATATATATATATATATATATATATATATATATATATATATATATATATATATATATATATATAATTTTTTTTATTTATTTGTTTATTTTTAATGACAATAACCTTGGTAATGAACCTTGTTAAGGTTTCTAAATGGAGACCTCATGGAAGAACCCGAGATCAGGATAGTAGTTTAAGTCTGTGGCAAGTCCCCCCAAAATAACACAAATTCATTCCAACAGCCATCACAAGTTTAATCAAGCATGAGCCACGTTCTTAAGTGGTACAATCTAAGACGTGTAGGGAATAAAAATCCTACAGTGCACCCCCCCAAAAAATGAGTATTATTATTGTTTTGGTATTGAATTATGCCGCTTGGGTTAACACGTCTGTTTTAAAAATGAGATTATCAAGGTCTGTAGAGGACGCAACTGTTGAAAGAGAGACTGAAGTACTGACATGCATGCAAGGGAAGCAGATGTGCATGCAACCGGACACATCCACAATGTTGACAAGACCCAAATGCATCCATGCATGCACACTCACTTCCTATACATACACACACAGTGTACAAACACACACACACATTTGGATGAAGGTCTTTATTTAAGAGGGTCATGCAGAGGTTCATGTTCCATTTATTTTGCTAGATTAAATCCTGAATATTTTAGAAATTTCAGACGATTCACATAAGCTTTGATGCATTATGCAGGCATTTCCTCTTTTCTCCCAAAATTCACTGTTACATGAGATCACCTAAATTGGATGCAGGTCCTCAGTAAGGGAGCCTTTTCAGAATGACCCCCGTCTCGCCCTTTCTATCATATTTTATGGATTTTGATCTTTGGAGGCAACGTGCAGTTGAGGAAGAGAGAATAAATTGGGGAAAGTGAGAAAGATGAAACAACAAACATTTGTGAGCCAAACTTTGTGCACTGCATATACACCAAGACTGGGTATACGCAGAACCCCCTGTTTTGTTCTCCACAGTTCTTGTAGCTAAATAGCTGCAAGAACATTAAGTCCAAAAGTATTAGATGCTGAATAACAACTTGGTCCCATGATACGAACTGACATAAAGGTATCTTTTTTTTTACCCATCTCACCGAACCCGATCAAATAATTGTCGTGTAAGGTCTGGGCTTTTGGCAAAAACAACTTGGATACTTAAAAGGAAGAGGAAATCAACTTTCAACTCAGAGAGTTTTTGTACAAGTATAGCAAAGATGATGAAGAAGGACTGGATTAGGAATGAGTATATTAGAGGGACAGCTCAGGTTGGACGGTTTGGAGACAAAGCAAGAGAGGAGAGATTGAGATGGCTTGGACATGTGTGGAGGAGAGATGCTGGGTATATTGAGAGAAGGATGCTGAATATGGTGCTGCCAGGGAAGAGGAAAAGAGGAAGGCCAAAGAGGAGGTTTATGGATGTGGTGAGGGAGGAGATGCAGGTGGCTGGTGGGACAGAGGAAGACGCAGAGGACAGGAAGAGATGGAAACGGATGATCTGCTGTGGCGACCCCTAACGGGAGCAGCCGAAAGTAGTATTAGATAGCAAAGATGGCGTTGGTGCTACTGTACAAGCATACCAGAAAACAAAGCATGTTCTGTGAAGGCTTTTGATCTGGGCGTTCTCAATATCTATAGACCAATCTCCAACCTAGCTTTCACTTCCAACATGTTGGAAAGAGTTGTAGCTGGTCAACTTTCGGTCTGTCTTTCCAACAACAACCTCTGAAACATTTCAATCTGCGTGTAGAGCGTGTCACTCCACCGAAACCAAACATACACAAGTGGTTAATGAGCTTTTACTTGCTATGGATTCCAGTAGCGCACCGTGGGGTTCCAGTTAGGGCCCTCAGTAACGAACTGCATTGCCCCCCCCCCCCACACACACACACAAATTTCTCATATTGGTGCCGATGCAGCCACATAAAAAGTACACTATCACGCACCTGCACTACAGGATCTTCAACAATCACAACGCACACCATTCTGCACTATTGCAGCATCACAATCACACCTTCTTTTGTCACTCAGCAACCAGATTGCACATCACATGGCGCAAAAACAGAAACAACTATTAGAGTGCACTCAGTAGAGTGCAGATCTCCCCTTCTTCGGTGCTAAGACTTGACGACAAACCACCCTTTTTTCACCTACTGGGCGAAGGGGCCCGTATGCGTTTAAACATCAGTTTTCATGATATAAAAGGAACGCAGTCAAATGACTACAAAGGCTATCGTTTGCACTGTTCTTGCTTGAAATTGCTTTTATACCATTTGGTTTAGCTTTGGCAACCTTCTGCGTCACTCTCATCACTTCTCTCATCTTCTTTCTCTCTCTGTGTGAACGCCGTGTTGGAGTCTGCCTCGCCTCTTGTGTGTATGTGAAGTCTATTCTCTCTGTAGAGCCCCACTGAGCAGAGCTGGCTTTGAGTTGAGGGGTCCTGCCAGCTCTCGACTACATCTGTGGGGTTCCTGTCATGTTGGATGGTCACAGACTCACTAAATTTGCCTTGCACTCTCTTTACAAGTTTATTGCCCAACACATTTGAATTTGCAAAGTCTTATGCATTAACTGTGTGTATTCTACATTACCTTGCTCTGTGTAATCTATGATGTTACATTATAATTCTGTTATTTTTTGTGTATTTTGTGAATTTGATACCTATTGCATGTCAGTCTGTCCTGGAAGAGGGATCCCTCCTCTGTTGCTCTTCCTGAGGTTTCTCCAATATTTTTTTTCCTGATAAGGTTTCTCTTCTGGAGATTTTCGTCATTCAGGTCTAGGGACCAAAGATACAGGGTGTCATATATATGTCACATCTACTACTACTACTAATTTCGGCTGCTCCCGTTAGGGGTCGCCACGGCGGATCATCCGTTTCCATCTCTTCCTGTCCTCTGCATCTTCCTCTGTCATGCCAGCCACCTGCATGTCCTCCCTCACCACATCCATAAACCTCCTCTTTGGCCTTCCTCTTTTCCTCTTCCCTGGCAGCTCCATATTCAGCATCCTTCTCCCAATATACCCAGCATCTCTCCTCCACACATGTCCAAGCCATCTCAATCTTGCCTCTCTTGATTTGTCTCCAAACCGTCCAACTTGAGCTGTCCCTCTAATATAATCGTTCCTAATCCTGTCCTTATTCGTCACTCCCAGTGAAAATCTTAGCATCTTCAGCTCTGCCACCTCCAGCTCCACCTCCTGTCTTTTCATCAGTGCCACTGTCTCCAAACCATATAACATAGCTGGTCTCACAACCATCCTGTAAACCTTCCCTTTAACTCTTGCTGGTACCCTTCTGTCGCAAATCACTCCTGAAACTCTTCTCCACCCACTCCACCCTGCCTGCATTCTCTCCTGCACTCCCCGTTACTTTGGACAGTTGACCCCAAGTATTTAAACTCATATGGCTTCATCACCTCCCCTCCTTGCATCCTCACCATTCCGCTGTCCTCCCTCTCATTCACGCATATGTATTCCGTCGTGCCTACTGACTTTCATTTCTCTTCTCTCCAGTGCATACCCCCACCTCTCCAGGCTCTCCTCAACCTGCACCCTATTCTCGCTACAGATCACAATGTCATCCGCAAACATCATCGTCCATGGCGACTCCTGCCTGATGTCATCCGTCAACCTGTCCATCACCATTGCAAACAAGAAAGGGCTCAGAGCCGATCCTTGATTTAATCCCACCTCCACCTTGAACCCATCTGTCATTCCAACCGCAGACCTCACCATTGTCATATATATGTCGTATACTGTGGTTTATTGTTGAATATTGTACTGATTTTCAGACTTCCAGTGTGAATATGACTGCGCGAATTCACATTTGCAGCGGCCTCACCCAGTACCGTCCATGCAGTGTCTTTGTCGACATCTATGTCTAAGTTTTGTCTTCGTTTGATGGCTGGGAGAGCTGGCGCCGGATCAGCTGGGAGAGCAAGGCAGGCTAAGCTAACCGCTAGCCCATGCAGACTGGAAGTTCCGATAACACTGAGGGCGGTCTGTTGATGGCCTCACCTGGTGTTGACTGGTGTTTTTGATGTCGGCGTGAGGAGTGCGGGGAGGTGCGTCGAGGGTGTCTGGCCGGGAGAGCTGGCGCTGGATCGGCTGGGAGAGCTTGGTCTGCTTCGTCCGGTGGGCCCAGGGACCACGGCCCCTGCCTGGAGCTGCGCCCGAGGAAGAAACGCCGAGGGCGGTCTGACAGGACACAGAGGTGGGGCGAGCTAAGCTAACTGCTAGCCTATGCAGACCGGCGGTTCCGACATTCATCCTGGCTGGCATTCGTTCCCTTGGACCGTGATTTTTTGTTTGTTTGTTTTTGTTTAGTTTTGATACTTGCGTTAGTTTGGATATGTGTGTTCTTGTAGATTTTGGATGTGTTTTGGTCTTTGTGTTGTACTGCTGTGGTCTGGGAGAAACGGCATTTTGTTTCATTTCATGTACGCGAGTGCATGCAGTGAAATGATAAAGAAAGTATTCCTGATTCCTGATTGTAAAGCCCTTCGGGACTACCTTGTGAATTTGGGCTATACAAATAAACTTGACTTGCTCTACAGCTGGGCAAAGGGAAAATCAAACATCACAAGAATGTATTTCTTCAAAACTGCTGCACCACACTTGGAGAAAAAAAACTACCAATCACTGCAGAGAATATTACTATATCAGAGAGAGGCGAGACAAATCGTTGAGACAAGACTAACAATTGGTTGCGAATTAAGCCTAGTGATTTTGCAGTGCAAGTGCCATCCCCAGACACGTGTCCAGTCATTACCCATTCATATTTCTGAAACCAGGCTGACTCTCAGTCTCTCATGACTTTCCCACAGTTTACTGTGTGAGACCATTCATAAAGGATGCGGCTCATCGCAGCGCATTTTAGTTGCACCAAACACGCCGAAAACCGATTGGCACCCTTTTCCTTTAGACTCTGTGTGTATATCAACCTCACAACACCAAAGAAGAAGAGCTCCGCCGCTGTGCCGAGTTTCCCCACCCATGAATATTCAATCAAATACAGTAAGAACATGTGCTTTTCTACAAAGTACAGTACGCACACACGGCGCAGGGCTTTACAACCCGGCCTCCGCCACACAACGAGTCCACACACATGTTGGCTTTGATCAATCTTTCATGCCAACCCCATGTTGGAGCAAGAGACAGAATGGTAAAACAAGCTATTCATTTGGGTAGTCTGATAAATGATAGATTGGTTTATCTTCCAGGCGTCTCACTGAAGTGGGGGAGAAAATGTAAGGCAGGTGTCCCGACATCTGCGTAGCATCTGTGAAACTTGGTCCTCTTATTGTTCAAGCATCATTCAACCCGGTTGGCGCCGTTCAAAAAACAATTTGCGTCTGAGAAATTGACCTGCTTTCTTTTTTAAATCACATTTTTTTGCTAATTTGAGTTGATAAGTGTATGACCGCTTAATGGGAGTTTCACATGTATTCTTTATGTCACAAGTGACAAAAGTTCTGGTTTGTAGAATAACAAGGACACCAACGCGTATATTATATCTGGAGCGCCATGGGAAACTGATGGCGAATATTGAACAGATCTGCATGTAGTTATTAAAGAGGGAGGTAACTTCATGGGGGTTGGCCGTCTTAAACTCTAGAAACTATGACTCTGTGCTTGCTTGTGTGCTTGTGTTTGTTTGTATGTGAGTGAGTGTGTCATCTTTGCTGTGTTTCCAGGCTGTTCATTGTTTTCTTGTTATTGCTGTTGTATTTGCTTTTTTTCCTAGTGAAGATGCCCTGTGGGAGCCACAAGCCCACTAGACAAGAGCTATAAAACACAATGTGTATGAGCGAAGGCAGATCGAGCAGCACTTTGTGTGCATTGTCGGTTGAAGAGAGACATCTCTTGGGCGGTACGATGGCGCAGTGGTTAGCGCTGTCACCTCACAGCAAGAAGGTCCTGGGTTCGAACCCCAGGGTTGTCCAACCTTGGGGGTCATCTCAAGTCGTCCTCTATGTGGAGTTTGCATGTGCTCCCCGTGTTTGCAGTGGGGTTTCTCCGGGTGCTCCAGTTTCCCCCACCATAAAAAAAAAACAAACATGCACGTTAGGGTTAATACTCCTGTCTGTGCCCCTGACCGAGGCATGGCAAGACGAACTGGAGTTGGTCCCCGGGTGCTGCACAGTGGCCGCCCACTGCTCCTAGCTACAAAGCTAGGATGGGTTAAATGCTGAACATAATTTCCCTACAGGGATCAATAGAGGATATATATAAAATCTGATTAGCAAACCGCAGAGTTATACCATGGGGACGACATGCTGATTTCTTTCCATTCATAAAAGTACATTTCTCTTAATATCCTGTTTTGGTGTTGTGTTGGATTGGGAATGGGGCTGTGTTGGGGTGGGAGGAGTCCTTTGTGGATGGAGTTACCAGGAGATCGTGACCATTTCAAACCGTGACAATTTTTATTTTATTTTTTTTAATCCACTTCTCCACTTCATCCCAATTAGGCATATCCTATTCCCTGTTCTCCCCAGTGTCCAGCTTTGCACAAACTCTACAAAGGTTGGGTCCTTTGGTACACAAGTCAGCCACTACTTATCCCCATGCCAGCTACAGATTTCTCTGGGGGGGAAGTAATTGCAATGGTGGGAAACATTGCTCCTACCAGCCTCCTACCCACAAGCACACTTAGGTGAGTGATGAAACGTTTCTCTTGATAAACGTCGTGTCCAGATGAACTGATTCACCTTTCTGTGAGTCCCATCATTGTGAACAATGATGTTAGGACATTGGATTACAAACCATGGTATTTTTCAGTAACTTGTAAACAAAACTTTATTTGTGCCCATTTTAGGTAAATTGGTTACAAAACTATTTAAAAAGTTTTCAACGGAAACATAAAAAGACACACTGGGAAGTTTGTTGACTGCAAAATGGGTCAGTTGTGAATCTGAATGAGCCATGGGAAAGCAGTGTTTGGTACTTAATACAAAAGCAAAAATAAACACTCGGTTAAAAGAGGAGTGGGGAAAACTATATAAAGAAACAAATGCAGTTTAACCCAACAATCATCTGAGGTTAGGTTAGGGTCTAATCCATTGGTGAGAACCACCACAACACATGAAAATAAATCACCTCTAGCCATTTTAAAACATTTCTTCACTACAATATCTCTTGCTGAACATATAAACATTCAAATGACTTTTCTAGTTTAAACTAAGATTTGAAATAATATAAGATGCCTTTGCCCCATTTCAAATTGAGGTAAGAACTACTTATAGTCACTGACATGCAGTTAAAATAGCCACCATAATACAGAAGGAAGTAAGAGATCGTAAAGAATTATCTTAGTATTTGAGATCTTTGTCGGGCTGAGGGGAAGTTTGGCTATAGATCAGGACATAGACAGCATTACAATTTCATATCTAAAAACACTTTGCAACGCAATATTCCAAAATGCTAGCTTAAGGCTGCGGTCACACATGCATGAATGCGGGGGGTGCTGAGGTATCTTGTCATGCAGAATGTGGGCAGTGCAGGATGTGACGCACACGGAAATAAGTTTGCTGGTTTGTAAAAATAATAATAATAAACTTTATTTGTATAGCACCTTTCATACACAAAATACAGCTCAAAGCGCTTTACATTAAAAACAGGGGAAACAATCAAACTCAACAACAATACAGATAAAATAAGTTAAAAATAATAAAACACAGACCTAGGCAAAAAACATAAAAACAAGGCAAGAAATAAAACCACGGTACAAGATAAAAAATAAGAATAAAAATAAATATAAAGTGGGATTAATTAAAAGCAAGAGCATAAAAATGGGTCTTGAGCCGATTCTTAAACTATCTATGGACGTTGCTTCTCTTATTTGTTGGGGGAGTCTGTTCCAAGCCGTCGGTGCATAAAAACAAAATGCTGCTTCGCCACACTTTTCCTAGTTCATTCTAGGGACATTGAGCAGGCGGCACCAGAGAAGCCGAGAGAGCGGCTCGCAACATCATCAGATAAGCAGTCAGACAGGTATGAGGGTGCTAAACCATGTAGAGCTTTAAACACAAGTAAAATAATTTTAAAATCAATCCTCAATGCTACAGGAAGCCAATGTAAAGATGCTAAAACTGGAGTAATGTGATCCCTCATCCTGGTTTTTGTTACCACCCTTGCTGCCACTTTCTGTACTAGTTGCAGCCTATCGATACTTTTTTTTTTGGGTAAACCAGTAAGAAGTCCATTTGAGCGGTTGTTGGTTTTGCAACGGGGAAATGTACAATGAAGTCCAGAGAAAGATAAATGTTTTCACTTGTCTCACTTCTACATGTTATCATAGTGTCATCGACAAACACTGAGGAAGAACATTGGTGTACAAGTTACATTTGGTGAGTGAAGTTAACCTAGCTAGCAAATACCGCGATATATGAACTGATGTTATTAATAAATTCTCCATTCATTTCTGTTCAACACCTGCCCCCCAACTCGCTGCCAGCCAGGCAGCATCTCTCTTGTGGGGCAGTTTGTAGTTTTCACAGGCAATGTCGTACAGTACCGGCTGGTTAGACTTATTTTAAAGAAAGTACATTTTATGTGAACTCTGAGAGGACTTAAGACAAGTGGACTTTGAACTTGTCTGTACATTTTTCCCCTCTGTATGACAACTGTATACCTGTTTATTGTAAATAAAAGTTGTTTGAAAAAAAAACAAACAATGAAAGTCTCCTCCTTCCTGGCTTAACAAGAAAACCCACAGCCACGTGGGGTCAACCACACACACTTCTTTGCTATTGGTTGAGGCTGCGGATTCGCCGGTCAAAGTTCACTAAAGTTGAACCTCCACGCGAAACGAAGACACAAATTTCTATATCCTCCCCTTCGCTCGTATAGAACGGAAGCAAACAGGAGGTGAATATTCGCCGATGTTAATTTCGCACGTGTGTGACCGTACCCTAAAGACTGTTATGTAAGGGGCAGCGGTTCAAATCCCCATGTTACACAATTGGCCGTGTCTGCGGGTGGGAAGCCGGATTTGGGTGTGTGTCCTGGTCGCTGCACTAGCGCCTCCTCTGGTCAGTCGGGGCATCTGTCCAGGGGGGAGGGGGAACTGGAGGGAATAGCGTGATCCTCCCAGTGCTACGTCTCCCCCTGGTGAAACTCCTCACTGTCAGGTGAAAAGAAGTGGCTGGCGACTCCACATGTATGGGAGGAGGCATGTGGTAGTCTGCAGCCCTCCCTGGATCGGCAGAGGGGGTGGAGCAGCGACCGGGACAGCTTGGAAGAGTAGGGTGATTAGCCGGATACAGTTGAGGAGAAAAAGGGGGAAAATCCACCCCCCCCCCAAAAAAAATTATTCAAGATCAAGTTTGTAAAGGTTTCATCAACTCATGCTGTCCGATACGGTGCTAATTTTCCTTTGGAGCACCGCTTTTCTTTTTTTTTTAAAAATCAAATGGCAGCTATATACCCTTTAAATATCAAATGCTGCAAGTCTATTTCTACTCCTGCAATGAGGAACTTCGACTCATCTCGTGCAAGTCTGTGGACAAACACCTCCCCCCAGCCAACAGCTTTATTTAGAAACATCTTCACCTCCTCACTCAGCCCAACCACAACGGAGCAGCTTCCAGCTATATGGGATGGATTGAAGGGCGCTGCCTGCCAGATGAAGGAAATATGAATCTACACACCAGATACCTCTAAGTTCACAGGAGCTGTTGCCTACCATCATCTCATGGATAAGTGATGGAGAGCATATGTACATGTGGGTGTGCACATCTGTGAATCTGCTTGCATAGATGCATGTACAGTACATGTACTAATACTGTAAGGTAGTGCATGTATGTGTGAGGAGTACATATAATTGTACTTTGTGCTACAGTACGCATCTCCTGCAGCAGTTCTTACAGAATTAGATTGTGACTAGTCCAACACGAGAGGGGGAAATATGATTAGGGCAATATGCGGATACTCGGAGGAGCCGTTTCTCCAGCCAAGGTTGACTTTGTAAAGTGCTCCACTGTATTTGGAGAAAACCATGGAGGACTCAAAGCACCGGTCTCCATATTCCCAAATTGCAGTTTCGGGTTCAACTGGCATTTTAATGTCTCCTGCAAACAGGCTGATAGGTATAAATGAGGGATATCATCCCACGCACAGCAGTCACTATAATTCCTTTGTCACTCGACAGCGTGTTATTGTGCAAATAATCACGTTATTTTGCCTCTCGACTTCCGGGTGTCATTCTAACAATGTTAAGCTAAGTCATTTTCTGAGAGCGCAACACTTAACCGACCGCCTCTTACCGACTGCCTCCCTGCAGTTGTCTCTTTTGTCATCTTGGCACGTTGGCTAAACCGTGGGGTGGAAAGAGGTTTCGTCTCCTCCCTGCACAATGAACTCTCCATCTCCCACTAAATATTTCAAGGGTGTTTTTCCTCCATGCTGACAGAAATATCACAAGCTATCAGCGGTATCTCTATTTGGGTGAGCCCTTTTCTTTGCCGCTGCATATTTTCCCCATCATTTTCTTATCACTCTTTGCCGCTCTCTCTCTCTCTCTCTCTCTCTCTCTCTCTCTCTCTCTCGCTCTCGCTCTCTCTCTCTCTCTCTCTTTCAGTCTCTGTCTCGCTGATGTACTGACAATAGTTGCGTGTTAGCCATAGATGGATTGTTAAGGGTTTAATCTTGGCCAGGGGACAAAATGTTGCAAAGCAAATTCACTCTTCACTCAGGGCCAAGGCAACACTGAGTGCATTTGTGAGCACTTAAACATGCACGCACGCACACACACACACACACACGCACACACACACACACACACACGCACACACATGCACGCACGCACGCATACAGACATGAACTAACCCCCGGGCCATGTGTTTCTCCATCCTCCCTTTATCATTATTATCTTGTCCATCCCTTCATCATTTCTCTTTGATAATATTCTGCACATCCACCCACCATCACCA
This sequence comes from Lampris incognitus, assembly GCF_029633865.1. NCBI lineage: Eukaryota > Metazoa > Chordata > Actinopteri > Lampriformes > Lampridae > Lampris > Lampris incognitus. Next base: position 31,607,668 of record NC_079228.1, on the reverse strand, counting down.
CCCGTCTCCCTGCTGCCTAGCAAGTGCCACATAGTATATGAAGTACAAAAAGAGATGAGCAACCTCCCTTTTGGTCATTATCTCTCTCTCTCTCTCTCTCTCTCTCTCTCTCTCTCTCTCTCTCTCTCTCTCTCTCTCTCTCTCTCTCTGGCTAATTTCTTGCTTCTATTTCTCTTCCTCTGTTTCTCACCATTGTTGCTCTGTCTCTCTCTCTCTCTCTCTCTCTCTTATTCTTTCTTTCGCTCTCTCTCTCTCTCTCTCTCTCTCTCTCTCTCACTCGCTCTGGCTAATTTTTTGCTTCCATTTCTTTTCCTCTGTTTCTCACCATCATTGCTCTCTCTCTCTCTCTCTCTCTCTCTCTCTCTCTCTCTCTCTCTCTCTCTCTCTCTCTCTCTCTCTCTCTCTCTCTCTCTCTCTCGTTTATTCCTTGCCCAATTTTTTGCTTCCATTTCTCGTCCTCTGTTTCTCACCATTGTAGCGCTCTCTCGTTTATTCTTTGCCTCTCTCTCTCTCTCTCTCTCTCTCTCTCTCTCTCTCTCTCTCTCTCTCTCTCTCTCTCTCTCTCTCTCTCTCTCTCTCTCTCTCTCTCTCTAATGCTTCTCCCCCCCCTCCATATATATATATATATATATATATATATATATATGTATATATATATATATATATATACTGAATCACGTGCCCCAGTATTGCTATATATAAGTATGTGTGACCATGTTATGATCTCCTCCTCCTCCTCCTCCTCAGTGTGTTACTGTATATATTACTGTATATATTTTTCATGAGCTTTCTTGCCTCTGAATCAACGGCAAGGGCTGCTTTTTCTGCTTCACAGCAGCCTTGTGCTCAACCTTAACCCTGCTGATCCATCAAATAGTCTCATAGTAAAATATATCATGGAGAAGGCCTCTGGAGATGTCCACCAAGCCCCGCTCGGCAGTCAGTCTTAGAAACAATAGATTTTTAGAAGCCCTAAAAAAAGAGCAAAGCTTTCTCCATGGAATATTTCTGAATTAATCATCAGTCTTTGCATATAAAAACATCACTTTTAAGATGGGATTCTCCAGATTTATTTGACCCTCTGAACACTGGAAACCATGTTTCCCATTTCCCTCAAGTGAGAGATGATTTTTTTAGCCTCAGCGCTGGGATTTTATATCTAAACCCTTAAATCGGTGGCCCCGGTCAAAGCATTCCTCAGCGCTGACTGATGTGTTGTGCTTGGTTTTAAATGACCCATCCCAGGGCCCGGCACAGTCGCCTGGCTCACAGCGGGGTTGTTTTCACTCCTCCATCACAAACTGTTCTCTCAATCCTCAACGGATTCCCACAGTATCACACACACACATACACACATCCACACACAAACACACAATTCTGAAAATATTTACACACAAAAGAAAACATTACAAACACACACACCTGAGAAAACCGACATTGACTCATCTGCTGAAGATCGTGTGCGTTCATTCCCCTCATCAACTGTCACAAAGGCAAAGACACACATTCATACAAAACACACATCTACACAAATAAGTAGAGACAGCTACACAGACTTCCACACAAATGCACATACTCATGTGATTTCAGAGAGAGAAAAGGTGTTGCACGTGCACACACACACACACACACACACACACACACACACACACACACACACACACACACACACACACACACACACACACAAAAGGGAGAAGATGGAGAGGAGGAGAGCTTTAGCCCAGTCTAAATGAGGGGTCTTTGAGGGGTCTGCCTCTCTGCCAGCGCTGCACTGAGCTGGACCTGATAATACACCTTCAGGCATTACTGAGAGGGCTGGAAAGAAGAGAGAGGGGGAGTGGACTGATTTGGGCTGAAAGAGTCTTCCAAAGGTGACTCTCTGGAAAAAAAATAGGCACACACATCATTAAAGGGAGACTCTTGCATACAAAAAGTCCCCACACACACACACACACACACACACTTGCAAATGCACACATATAAACATACTTATCACTTCTCTATTTGTGTAGGGCAAATCTGTCTTTCTGACTCTCTCTCTCTCTCTCTCTCTCTCTCTCTCTCTCTCTCTCTCTCTCTCTCTCTCTCTCTCTCTCTCTCTCTCTCTCTCTCTCTCTCTCTCTCTCTCTCTCACACACACACACACACACACACACACAAACACTAAATACTGTCCGCTCAACCATGGACCTAATTAGAGCAACTCCCTGGCTGTCTGACTATACTGTTACTTTTCAAAATATCCCTTTCCTGTCTTCCTTTCCCTAGAGGTGACGACAGAAGAGATAAAAGGAGAGTAAGGAAGGGAGGAAAGAGGAGGACATGCTGGTAGAGGAGAGAAAGAGAGAGGAATGGAAAGGAGAAAGGAGGAGAGAAGAAGAGAGGTGAGAAGAGAGGCATTTGAAATCTGGCCTGTGAAGATAAAGATAGCTAAATAGCTAAATAGATAGATAGATAGATAGATAGATAGATAGATAGATAGATAGATAGATAGATAGATAGATAGATAGATAGATAGATAGATAGATAGATAGATAGATAGATAGATATCAGATCTGCACTCCACTGGTTCATGTCCTACCTCTCAGGGAGATCTTTTAGAGTATCTTGGAGGGGAGAAGTGTCCAAACCACACAGCTTATCCACAGGTGTGCCACAAGGGTCAGTGCTCAGTCCCCTTCTCTTCACAATATATACCACCTTACTTGGTTCAATCATCCACTCCCATGGTTTCTCATACCATTGCTATGCGGACAATACCCAGCTCTTCCTATCATTCCTGTCAGATGACCTCAGTCTTAGCACGGATATCGCCGTGCCTTGCTGATATCCCTGCATGGATGCCACCTTCAGCTTGCCACCTTAACCTATCTAAGACTAAGCTCCTTGTCATCCCAGCCAGTCCATCCTTATAACAACAAATCAATATCCAGCTCGGATCAACCCAAAGTCCGCCCAAAACCTGGGTGTCATGATTGATGACCAACTAACCTTTAAGGTTCACATGGCCTCGATTGCTCAGTCATGCCAATTTGCCCTGTACAACATCAGGAAAAATAGACCCTACCTGTCTCAGCATGCAGCACAACTCCTGATACAGGCTCTTGTAATATCACGCATTGACTACTGCAACTCCTTACTTGCAGGTCTCCCTGAATGCACTTTCAAACCTCTGCAAATGATTCAGAATGTGGCGGCGTGTCTAGTTTTCAACCAACCCAAAACAGCACATGTCACTCTGCTGCTCATATCCCTCCACTGGCTCCCAGTTGCTGCCCGCATCAAATTCAAAACCTTGATGCTCCCTTACAAAACAGCAACTAAAACGGCTCCCGCCTACCTGAACTCCCTCATTCAGGGCTACACTCAGTCCCGCTCAATATGCTCTGCCAATGAAAGGCTCCTGGCACTTCTGTCACAACAGGGGGCCCAAGTCACTAGCCAGACTCTTCTCTTCTGTAGTTCCCCGGTGTTGGAACAAGTTACCAAGCTCCATTCGATCCACTGAGTCTCTCTCCATCTTTAAGAAGAAGCTAAAGATCCAGCTCTTTCACAAACAACTCCACATTTGATGGTATTAATAAAATAAATAAATAAAAATGCTTCAATGGTCCCTATGAATTGCCTTTGTGCACTGCCTGTTGACACCTATGTCCTATCAGACTTGAACCTAGTTTTTTGGCACTTACTTGCGTTGTCACCCTCTGACTAGATCTTTGCTTGTGTTGTATTAACTCTCAGATGTACGTCGCTTTGGATAAAAGCATCTGCTAAATGAAATTGTAAGATAGATAGATAGATTGATAGACAGCCATGTATATATGTACATAGGCATAAGTCTTTGTGTGTTTGTATTATTTCACACACATCTGTCTGTGTGTACCAAACCACTTAAGACAGCCCTGTCATCTCCATCCTGTCTGTTTTACCTCCTCCTCCGCCGGCACATTTGAGTAGGCGTGCGAAAATCATGTGACAGCTTAAATTCAGAGCCATGCCTCTCACACTACCGCCCCCCCTGTAATACCCAGGGCATACCCTCAACACAAAACAACCACTGTCACTGCGCGACGGAAAACTACATAGCAGTCGCTTTTGCCTGTTAGGCTTTTTAAAATGATTAATAACCCCTGTTGATCAGTTCACCCACATATTCCCCATGTTATACATCTCAGAGAGTACGCTTATGTGTAGCACATTTAATACAAACCAGAGATAGCGAGGGATATGGTACCAATTACTGTGAGGCCAAAATCTGTTAACATTTGATGGATGACTGGTCATTAGAAAATGTAATATAAATACATGCATGGGTTGGTAGCTTGTAATACTGGTATTGTCCATCCATCCATTATCCAAACCACTTATCCTGCTCTCAGGGTTGTGGGGATGCTGGAGCCTATCCAAGCAGTCACTGGGCAGCAGACAGGGAGACACCCTGGACAGGCCGCCAGGCCATCACAGATATTGTAATCTTCCTAATTGTATTTTTACCATGTATTTACTCTTCCTTGCAGTAACTGAGATCAATCTCACCCGGTGACACTTTATTCTGTGATCAGTGTTTCCATTCAAATGGTAAGCCAGTCATAAGTGGACTTTCTCCAAGTAAAAAAAAAAAGTACATTATGAATAGGGCTGGGCGATATAGCTGAAAAATGTATCATGATAAGGTCTTTCATTTGAGTCGATATCGATAATTATTGGTTGAATTTAACCACTTTGTCACTTTACATGCCGACCTCACTGACGGTATAGAGCCAAACCTCAAACTACTTCTAGAAAACGAATGGCGCTCACTGTCAGTGCTGAGCCCCAAGACAAGAAGCCACTTTACTTTGAATGTTTTCTACTCTGTTTTCATGGTTGTTGATTATAGAAAAAAAAAAGAATGAATCATCCCGTCCCGATTCTCCATTCCTGAGGCGCCGCATTCTCCGTGCCACCTCTGAACCACCACCATGACTAATTAGTGGACTCACAGATAAGGGACTGCAAGCCTGTCTCACTTCCTTATAACCCTTTGTTATTGCTTTTCATTATCAGTAATGTGCCTTCGGTCTGGCTTGGTCTTTTTCCATTCCTCCACCTTACCCATAATTCTCCTTGCTGAGCTGAGAGGCACCATATTCCCTCTGGCCATCAATCTCTCTCTCTTTCTTTCTTCCCATCTCCCTTTCTCTCTTATCTCCCCCCCCCTCTCTGTATGTGAATATGAATATTGAGCAAGCAGTGAATACCCCCCAAAAACACACACACACACACACACACACACACACACTCAGAACAAACAAACAAATAAACAAACAGATATCACTTTGAGACCAGCTCAGTACTGTTATACAGAAGGCGAATGGGACAATTCTGCAGAACAAGCGCCCAGCCAGAGCACGGCTGGAGACAGGAGGACGGGCTGATGGGGAAACCAAACACATGCTCCTGTTTGGCATGCAACACCTGTTCTGCCAGGTGGATGGGGCGAGCAACACAGGGAACAACGGAAGAAGAGAGAAAGGGAGGATGTCTGAGAGATGGGGGGGGGGGGGGTGCAAAACACTGCAAAAATGCCATGTCAAAACAGACTAAATTTTGCATATTCAAGTAAGAGGGTCGCCCAAACAAGCAAAATAATCTGCCAGTGCAATGAAATAGTTCAACTGGGTGGCATTTCTTGAAAGAAGATAAATATTTTTACTACTACTACTTCTACTACTACTACTACTACTACTACTACTACTACTACTTTCGGCTGATCCTGTTAGGAGTCACCACAGTGGATCATCCGTTTCCATCTCTTTTTGTCCTCTGCATCTTCCTCTGTCATGCCAGCCACCTGCATGTCCTCCCTCACCACATCCATAAACCTCCTCTTTGGCCTTCCTCTTTTCCTCTTCCCTGGCAGCTCCATATTCAGCATCCTCATCCCAATATACCCAGCATCTCTCCTCCACACATGTCCAAGCCATCTCAGTCCTGCCTCTCTTGCTTTGTCTCCAAACCATCCAACCTGAGCGGTCCCTCTAATATACTCGTTCCTGATCCTGTCCTTCTTCATCACTCCCAAGGAAAATCTTAGCATCTTCAGCTCTGCCACCTCCAGCTCCACCTCCTGTGTTTTCGTCAGTGCCACTGTCTCCAAACCATATAACATAGCTGGTCTCGCAACCATCTTGTAAACCTTCCCTTTAACTCTTGCTGGTACCCTTCTGTTGCAAATTACCCCTGACACTCTTCTCATGATCTTACATCTTCAGTTGTTGATGATAAAATGCTTCCTGAAACAAGATATTTGTGTAATTTTAAGACCGTCAGACTTGTTCAGGTATACCGTTTTTGATGTCTTATTCAAAGCCTTGCTGCACCTTGATAGCGGTATCCACTTTGCTGAAAAACCTGCCTTCACATGCATGTGTGTATTTGCGGCTGTGTGCACGAGAACCGAGCTGACACCTGTGTGCAAGCTCATACATACTTAAATAATACATCACCGGGAGCAAAACCTTTTCCTGCTGAATTTCTGCAGAAATGTCTTCTCTGACACCGAACCCCAGCTTGCCCACCCCACCCCACCCCACCCCCCGTCCGCACCTAATGGCTTTTTCATGTTTAAAAATGAGATTCAACCAAGGTTAAAATCAGATTGTTAGTTGCCATGCCCGAGCTCTGACCTTAGCCCCTGACAACATATTCCCCTTCATCTCCCGAACAAAAGCCATCGTTGTAAGCAAACGCTACCATCATTCCCGGCCCCGGCATTATTCGGTGGCTTCAAAGGGAATGCGACTTCCTTGGATATGAGAAGACAAATTGAGACGTGTGTCTTTCTGTTCCGTCGCTTGTCTGCTAATACCCAGTTTACATGCTGTCTTTGCATAAGCTAATGAGCAGTCTAATGATGCTGTGGCTTCTTGAGACACACAGCAACGGATGCGGTGACGCAACCACGCACAAACAGACACACAAACACAGACAAACAAGCCACCACTCAATCACAGGGGGATTCTGGGTAAAATGTTGTCATTTTCTGAAACTACAATGCCTGCCAAATCCTCATTATGATGAGTGTATGTTATGTCAAAAACGTCAACAAACCATCATTATTTACCTTACATATCATTAGTGTTCACTAGCTTCCCAGCAGACTTTACATACAGGGCTGCCATTATAAGACGTTGCCGTATTTCAGTTTTAAAGTAATAGTTTGGATTTTTTTGAAGTCTATCCTTATTTTACTATACTCTGGTCATCTATTATTTAGGTAGGTAGGTCTCTTTTCCTCATACTGGACACGCAGCGCCAGCATGCGATCTAGAGCTCATTTAAGTGCTAAAATAAAACACTTGAAGGTCTAACCAGTGCTAATATGATGCTAGACTGAATGTAGCTGGCACGATGGAGCTCCGTGTCCAGTAAGAAGAAAAGAATAGTCGACAGTGAAAATGAAACCTACCTATGTATAATAGGAGTGGTGAGCAGTGGTGGGATGTAACTAAGTGCATTTACTCAAGTATTGTACTTAAGTGCAATTTTGAGGTACTTGTACATTTTACTTGTGTTTCCATTTTATGCTACTTTATACTTCTCCACTACATTTCAGAGGAAATATTATACTTTTTAATCTGGTACATTTGACTACTTCAGTTACCAGTTACTTTGTAGATTAATATTATTAATACAAATTATAAATCAACTGATAAATTATGATATACTTTTATATAAAGTAATTAACATTAGCTCCACCTTTACCAGCTGCAGCCTTAAAGTGATGAAAACATTAATGCATCGATAACTAAAGTCCAATAATATATATGATACTGAAATGGGCCATTCTGCACATTGAGTACTTTTACTTTGGCTAATTTAAGAATATATATATAAATCATTTTATTTTTGGATTTTTTTTTTTTGCCCCTTTTTCTCCCCAATTGTACTCGGCCAATTACCCCACTCTTCCAAGCCATCCTGGTCTCTGCTCCACCCCCTCTGCCGATCTGGGAGGGTTGCAGACTACCACTTGCCTCCTCTGATACATGTGGAGTCGCCAGCCGCTTCTTTTTACCTGACAGTGAGGAGTTTCGCCAGGGGGACGTAGCGTGTGGGAGGATCACGCTATTCCTCCCAGTTCCCCTCCCCCCCTGAACAGGCGCCCCGACCAACCAGAGGAGGCGCTAGTGCAGCGACAAGGACACATACCCACATCCGGCTTCCCACCCGCAGACACGGCCAATGGTATCTGTAGGTATGCCTGACCAAGCCGGAGGTAACATGTGGATTCGAACCGCGGACCCCACGTTGGTAGGCAACGGAATAGACCGCTACACCACCCGGACGCCCTAATTTAAGTATATTTTGATGCAAATACTTTTGTACTTTTACTTAAGTAAGATTTTGAACGCAAGACTTTTACTTGTAACAAAGTATTTTTTACACTGTAGTATTGCTACTTTTACTTAAGATCTGAATACTTCTTCCACCACTGGCAGTGAGTACAAAATAGGAATACAATTCGAAAAAATCCAAACTATCCCTTTAAATTCATTTTCTGAACTGACCCGAACGTAAACACAGTTCTCTGAATGACGGGTGAAAGCGTAGGGACCGATGATAAACTCTCAAAGCGCGTTCTGCAAAATCCCAAATATACGGGCTGACTCTGGACAGTAACCATGAAAAGCTTTCCTTTTTTCTGATATACACGACTTTCATCTGACAGCATTAACAGTGGAGTAAAGCCGTGGCTCCAACCATAAGAGATTAACAGTAAAGGAGCGTGCCACTGTACAGACCCCCCTCCCCTCATTAAAGCAGCACAAAAAGACTAATCACATCTGCAGCACTTTGATTTACATGCAATTAAAGTTTCATGATAAACCTGAGAAGCAGAGGAGAGGAGTGATGACGGGATTGGAGGAGAGAAAGAGGAGACGGAGGTGACAGGACGGGAGGAGGGGAGGGCTTCCAAACTGACAGGATAGGGAGACAGAGGGAGAAAATGAATGAGGGGAATAGGAGGCGAGAGGGAGGAAAGGGAGGATGCTGGAAAACAGACTGACAAGCAGATAGGGATGCGTACCGAAACCTGGTATTCAACGGGCACCCGTGCTAAATTATTAAAGACTGTAAATATTGATAAACTCACAAGCGATATTTCCCAACAGCTAGCGAAAGTGCATCAAATCAGGCAGAGAAATGCAGTTTTCGACTGCCTAGCTCGCAGTTCATCTCTCACTGCCCCCCCATCCACCTCAGGTATGTTAAGTATGCCAGCAGCCCAGAGCCCGCACGCAGCTACTAACTACATTACACACACATGGTTAATGATTAAGTCACGCTCTGTCCACACAGGAGAAAATGAAGCAATGTTAAATTCTGTTCCTAATCTGTTTTGTTTCTTATCTTGAAGAAATAACAAAAAGAACCGATAAGAGTATCGTTAAAGTACCGGATCAATAAGCAGCATCAGTAAGAGCGGTGGTACCGTTAAAATCGTAACGATACCCGTCCCTACAGGCGCTTTGGTGTTGGAGGACAGGGGCTGGGGCAGGATGAGTAGAGACGTGTAATAGGAGGGGAAAACAGAGAGAGAGAGAGAGAGAGAGAGAGAGAGAGAGAGAGAGAGAGAGAGAGAGAGAGAGAGAGAGAGAGAGAGAGAGAGAGAGAGAACAGATAAAACGAGGAGATAAAAGAAGAGTGAAGATCAGAGACGGCGTGTGCAGAAGCCAGACCCCAAAACAAGAGGGAGGTGGAGAGAGGAGACGGGGGCAGGGGGTGGAGAGAGGAGACAGGGAGGGGATGAGAGGTGAGGCGTTGGGTTTGCCAGAAACTTCTGCAAAGGCACGTTACTGTACGTCTAAACACTAAATATCTATGGTTTTGTTGTTTGAACCATAGAACTACGTATGTCTAATAGTTTATTCCGTTTAAATAATCTCACAGATTTATAGGCTTGCATACTGTATAACAACACACAGGTGGGCATGTCCATTAAACCCCAATAAGAATAACATGTTGTAGAAAATATAATTCAAGGGGCGTCCGGGTAGCGTAGCGGTCTATTCCATTGCCTACCAACACGGGGATCGTCGGTTCGAATCCCCATGTTACCTCCGGCTTGGTTGGACGTCCTTACAGACACAATTGGCCGTGTCTGCGGGTGGGAAGCCGGATGTGGGCGCGTGTCCTTGTCGCTGCACTAGCGCCTCTTCTGGTCAGTCGGGGTGTCTGTTCAGGGGGGAGGGGGAACTTGGGGCAGTAGTGCGATCCTCCCACGTGCTACATCCCCCTGGTGAAACTGCTCACTGTCAGGTGAAAAGAAGCGGCTGGCGACTCCACATGTATCGCAGGAGGGATGTGGTAGTCTGCAGCCCTCCCCGGATCGGTGGAGGGGGTGGAGCAGCGACCGGGACGGCTCGGAAGAGTGGGGTACTTGGCCGAGTACAATTCGGAGAAAAAGGAGGAAAAGTCCTAAACAAGATGTATATATATATATATATATATAAAATTCATTCACTCCATTCACTCATCCAATTCATTCGTTCACTCGTTCAATAAACGTGACCCATCCTTCCCTTCGTCTCCAGCTGTTGTTTAACAGATGTGTTTAACAGATATGGGCTTCCTTCCCGAGCCGTGGCACGTGGTTATGTAAGAAATCAGTAATCACAGCCGGCGGCCAGCTGATATTTCCGTGTGACGGCACCGTTCTGCGAGGACGTAACGTGATGGATGCGCCCTGACAGCCGACTGGTCAGAAATACAAAACGATGCAGCAGAAGAAGTCGTGCATGCAGGAGTGAAGCGGACCTTTTTACCGCAATATTCCTTTACGACGCGTCACTCTGATGAGTCTACCCACTTAACAACACACACACACACACACACACACACACACACACACACACACACTGGATAGCTACTGTCCGAGCGTGTGCAGGTGCGTGAGCTGGTGTGTAGTTGAGTGTAGACGGGGGAAGTGGGGTTGAGACGAATGTGAGCATGAGAGGGAATCAGGCCGGCGAGCAGTGTGTGCCTGTCTGAACACTTTGTAAGTGTGTCCACGTGTGTGTGTGTGAGTGTGTGTGTGTGTGTAGGTGGTGTCTGTTTGATCGGGTGTTCATTTGCAGACCACCCACAGACAGATGGTGGTGTCCAGGCTGGTTAGCTCGAACTAAGCAATATCCTGCACAGACAGTAAGACGGAAAAGGGTGGTGGAGATTAAAGGAGGAGAGGGGAAGGGTGGGAATGAGAGGAGGGGATAGGAGAAGAAAGGAGGAGGGGGGGTGGAAGGGAGAGAAGATGGACGGGGGGGGGGAGGTGGCGTGTGGGGGAGGAGAAAAGAGGACACAAGGAGAATTGTGAAGAAGAAGGAGGAGGAGGAGGAGGAGGAGGAGGAGGAGAGGGGATGGTGCAACGATAATGAAAGCAATAAACGATGGGCCGTTTTCTCAGATATCCTTGATCTGATGTATACCTCAGCCCAAGCAGTGTGTGTGCGTGGTTGCGTGTGTGTGTGTGTGTGTGTGTGTGTGTGTGTGTGTGTGTGTGTGTGTGTGTGTGTCAGTGTGAGTGAGTCATGTCATTTTACTGCTCACCCACATACAGCCAAGCCATAACTTTGCCTACCTAAGGTGTGTATTATGTGCGTGCATTTATTCATTTGTGAGTGTGCATGGTTGTTTGCTTGTGTTGCCCGGGAGTTAAATAAATAAATAATGAAACCACCTACTCCCACACAAATCCATGCGCTGAACAAGAATGTGCAGTTGCACACTAACATATTCCAACCACATCCGAGCTAATGAATACTTCTATTCTGCGAGTTTACTGCTACAGATACAGCACTTATGCACACACACAATCACACACACACACACACACACACACACACACACACACACACAACATTTCTTGCTCGCCCTCGCTCATAGTCTCTGTTTAACAGGAGCCCCGGACTTAACAACTTGAATAAATAAATGCTTTGGGAAAAGGTGCACCAAAACACTGCGGTAGCAAATCTAATTGGCAGTTTCAAATGGACAGGAGCTGTCTTCCTGCAACATAACAACCATCTCCTCTATAGCTCCAGTTTATCTTTCTGCAACATAACCACCATCTCCTCTATAGCTGCAGTTTATCTTCCTGCAACATAACCACCATCTCCTCTATAGCGCCAGTTTATCTTCCTGCAACATAACCACCATCTCCTCTATAGCTGCAGTTTCTCGATCTGCAAGCCAGCTCTCTGGTTCCCAGACCATTGTGGACTCTGTATTCAGGGGATGTACCTTTCATGCTGGAGCAGCCAGGCTAGCAAACGTGCAAATACACCGTGCATGCACCCATACACACCTACATCAAACACACACTCTCTCGCTCTCTCTCCCCGTCTGTCTATCTTGCACACATGCATGCATGCATACACAAACACACCATAAACACCCCACATCTTGCCTCTCTCTTCGTATACATACACCCAGCAAGGCACAAACAGCCTTTCACAAATACTTTGAAAGTTTTGGGTTTTTTTTTTAAATGTAGGCCTTTAATCTCCTGTCAGTTCTTCTTCTTCACTGTTTTCTTTCTCATACGTAGCCAAACACATGCGTATATGCACACACAAACGCACCTAAAACGTCTCCCTCCAGTGTGGGCACTGAGATTATTCAGCATCCTATCATAACGCCTTTTTTTCCCTAAATTCTCCTTTTTGAGTAGTTTGTGTTATTGCTGTTCTGCTGTTTGATGGCTAAAGTCATGTACATTGGCAAAAAAAAAATCCTTCGTCTAAATAGACATGAATAAAAAAAAATTATAGAATTAACTCACATACAAACAGATTACCCAAAAAGTGCCGGTGTGTTGCCACATAATGTATCCCTGTAGAATATATGAGACTCTTGCATTCAGCTAAAGTTATTTTTATACAATGTATGATTATTTTCCATGAACCAAGAATCACCTGCTGGATTATAATGGTAAGTATTATAGGTAATAAAGACACCATTAGATTCCGGAAACCCAAAACGATGTCTTAATAAGAAAATGTGAAGCACTTTGGGTGTCTAGAAAAGCACTATATAAATATAATGATTGTTATTATTATTATTATTATTACCTATAGGTTATTGCATTTCCATGCCAGGTTGAAATGAGAAATAGCAACATGTGGACCATAAGCTTGTTTTACTGGTTTTGGATGACCAGCGCCGTTTCACAACCACTACAGCAGCATACCGAACGCAGGCGAGTTGTTGCTTGCGGCTTCTCCACATCGTCTTGAGTTAACACAGAGTAAAGTTACGTCTACGTGTGAGGCAAAATAAATCATTTCATTATACTGAATGAAGAGATAGTGAGCGACGACCATTACACGGGCTGAAGATGTCATGCGAAACACAGGTAAAACGAGGCTAACTTCATGCTACAGAAACACCTTTTCAAATCAAAACTAAGGCCATCATGTCTCTGGGATGTACATATTTTACAGGGGTGAAAAATTTGGCACAACACCACCAAAAAAAAACAAAACTCTAGCTCTCTCACTCCATCTCTGTATAAACAATACAGTCACCCTCACTTACATGAGTTCCTCTGGCTTCCGTTTGTTGGGTCAGGGGAGGTGGACATCCCAGACGGCTGATGGTGTTGCCCCTCACAAGTCAGATACCAAAAAAAAAAAAAAAAGAAAGGAGCGGGGGGGGGGGTAAAATAAACAAAAGTGCGGTGGATCTCCAAATCACTCCACCGATCACAGTAGCGCCTCCCCGCCACGCATCTTCACGCCTCCTCAGACTCCGCACACATGCTCACACGCAAGCCGCTCCAGACGCGCTCCCTCCCAGCATTCCCAGATCCGCTCACTTCACACACAGCCGCAGTGGATCGTTATCCCGGAGTCATGCACGGAGGAGTGCACGCATGGACTGACGCTGGACCAGCATTTAACTCTGCTGCGGAGGCTGCCTAGATCTGACAGTGGAGAGAGGAGGAGGAGGAGGAGGAGGCAAAGATGAGGCGCTAACGCTGAATGGTGGGAGGTGGGAGGTTGCACTGGGCGGCCGTGATGGGAGAGGCGAGGATGAAGTGGGGGAGGAGGCTGGGTGTGTGTGTGTGTGTGTGTGTACACATGTGTGTGTGTGTGGGGAAGGGGGTTGAAGAGGCTGTGTCAACGTGTGTGTTTTTGTGCACGCGTGTAAAAATAGGGAGAAAGACGAGGGACCGAAAGGAGATGGAGAGGAAGAGATACACAGGGAGAAAGGAAGCGGCGAGAGCACCTCGATGCCTCTTGTCATGTTGTAATCACATCAAAGTTTGTAATTCGGTTTTCCTCCTGGAGACATTATGTGACATCGGGGACAATATAGGGCTGTACAGTGTGTGTATGTGTGTGTATGTTTGTGCACGTGTGAGTGTGTGCGTGTATGTGTACATATTTTCTTTGTTTGGAAGAGTTTTAATAATAACCCATAAACACTTGCACCTGGTTTTTTGACCTCGCAAGAGCTGAATATGCACACACACACACACACACAAAGAGACGCACCAAGGATTAAACACACGAATTACAGTCATAAAAGATGCCCACGCCCAATCTCTCTGCCTCCAGCGCCGGAGGGCTGAACATAATAATCCTCATTAGCATGGTGCTGTGAAGAGCATCACAGTTCCACCTAGCCCTGTCTCCTTCTCTCACGTCCTTCATCCTCCCCCCTCTTCCCTTCCCCTCTGACAAACCCTTTCTTTTCACGGTACATTATGAAAGCCATTAATGGGGAAAAGAAAGAAACCACAAAAAAATCTTGTTTCACGTGCAGGATGGATTTATTTTCCCGTACCTATCTGACTGGGAGTGAAATACTCTTTTCCTCGAATCTAAAGCGATTTTCCCTTCATGTTTTCCTTTTTCGCGGCTTGTGTTTCACTGCGTTTGCGAGATGTCTTCAATAACACAGTTAAGAAGCACCGTATGAATAAGTTAAATCTGATCACGCATGCTCATTAGTGCGACGAATATCACAGCCTTTGCAAGCGTGATGACATAGCCAATAAGCAGTAGATAAAGAGTAAACCCTAGGAAACAGCCACATGCTCTGACAACGACCCAGAGAACGCAGTCCTACAACAGGGCCGCATGTGACCTCCAAGTTAGGGAACGGGAGTGAGTCATGCTGGAAGAAACTGAAGTCCTTCACCCGTCATACACACACACACACACACACACACACAATTTCCGTAAAATGTCAACCAAACCATTCTCCCTATATACTATATACTATAGCAGAATGGGACAACTATAGGAATCCGGGTGGCGCGCCGGTCTATTCCGTTGCCTACCAACACGGGGATCGCCTCTTTGAATCCCTGCGTTACCTCCGGCTTTGTCGGGCGTCCCTACAGACACAATTGGCCATTGTCTGTGGGTGGGAAGCCGGAGGTGGGTATGTGTCCTGGTCACTGCACTAGCGCCTCCTCTGGTCGGTCGGGGCGCCTGTTTGGGGGGGGGGGGGTAGCGTGATCCTCCCATGCGCTATGTGCCCCTGGAGAAACTCCTCACTGTCGGGTGAAAAGAAGCGGCTGGCGACTCCACGTGTATCGGAGGAGGCATGTGGTAGTCTGCAGCCCTCCCCGGATCGGCAGAGGGGTGTGGAGCAGAGATCGGGACGGCTCGTAAGAGTGGGGTAATTGGCCCAGTACAATTGGGGAGAAAACGGGGGGGGGGGGATCCAAAAAGAATGGGAAAACTATGGACAAACAAAACAAAAAGAACTGATTTAAGCAACCACAGCCACAATCAATAGCATTTGGATAGAGCTGCAGACAACAGGCACCACAGGGTGCCCTGTGGAAACATCATAAGCTCCTTAATTAGCTATGGGTGATTATGGCTATGTGACAGAATGAGCAATGGTAGGGGTGGAAAGTGCATTGGCGGGACATTACCAGCGGCTCAGCTCAGGAAATGTGACATCATAGTTAAAAAAAAAAAATCCCAAAAAAATCCCAGCCACCATCTTATTGTGCGGGAAGTTGACCCTATCGAAATGCCCCCATTAGTGTTCAATTACATCACCTGCAATTTTCTGAAAATGTGTCGTGTAGGGGGTAGTCTTATTCATACTTTCTCCCGGTTACTTTAAGGGTTGCCAAATTGCCTCAGTAATCTCCCAGTGGCTTGGGTTGTCTGGTAATAATACTGTCGGTTAATTTCATTTTAATATGAATGCTGAAGATTTTACCTACATATGGGAGTGCTGCAGAGCGTTGTAAATGTAAGGTCAATAGTAGTCTCTTGAGATATGGACGCATGGGAAATGCAGTAAAGGGACGTCTCAAAGCTTTTAGCAGCTCGCACAAAGCCAACAGCCCCTCACCATCACGATCGATGTGTGTCCATCACATTGTCTAGTGAAGTGGGTGAACCAAAAGATTCTGTGCAAGTCATCATGTTTCTTTTAACAACGGCCTCATGTGACTTCATGTGAGCTTTGAGAAAAA
Source organism: Lampris incognitus (assembly GCF_029633865.1). NCBI lineage: Eukaryota > Metazoa > Chordata > Actinopteri > Lampriformes > Lampridae > Lampris > Lampris incognitus. Next base: position 31,591,170 of record NC_079228.1, on the reverse strand, counting down.
GCTGTTTTACTTCCAAAGCCCTTTATCCCCTTGTCTTTCTCACCACTGTTGCCCATTGACTACTGATGGTGCCTCGGGCTAACATGCATGCTAGCACTAACCAGCGGGCGCCCGTGATTCTCCAGCCAGACTGCACGCGGATGGCTAATGTATGATTCATCAGCTCTGGGACGGGACTGTACCTCAGAGGGCTTCAGCCGGTCTACCGAGCAGGCATTTAGATTCATCAGACACTCGTGTTTTCTCAAATCAAAACACCGAGCCAGGTGAGAATTCTGACTGCAATAACTGCCTCCCCTCTGAGAGGAATTAGCCAAGGGAGACAGAGGGCCATTTTCACACCAGACGGCCGAGGTATTCTGCACTTACGCTGATATGAATCATTTTTCACCGTGTCTGACAATTACAGGGGGGGGGGCTGATTCCCCTAGAGGCTAACCTTTCATACACGCTCATTTAGCGGTACGACATGGATAGCACCGTCCGCTACCACGTTATGTGAACATAACCACCTGTGCTGATGCTTTGCTAATTGCAATACCACGTTACACTGCTGTAGGCAGTCAAGAGTGATTAAAAAGATGAAAATAATCACCTCGTTACTACAAACATACAAGCCCACTGTTTACCGTTTCCTGGGGCCTCATGTATCAGTCGTTACTATGGGCAAATTTGTGCGTACACACCCATGGGATTTTTTTAGCCCTGAAATTTGTCTCAGAGACCAGTGTAGAACCAGGGTAACCCCTGAATTTAGACACCGATTGGCTAACACTGATGTCTTTGCAGGCCTGGGTGACTGCTCGTTGCAAGAGGTAGACGACAGATGTTAGGAGGAAGGAATTACAAATAACCATCATGCTTTGCTGCTGCTGTCAGACAATCTTAAGGGCTAAAACATTCTATGCCCATAGTAACGATTGATACATGAGCCCCCAGGTTATTTTCATCGTCTTCAGCCACTTTGTAGCTTTTTTTCCCCCCCTCCCCTTTTTTCGCCCCAATTGTATCCGGCCAATTACCCCACTCTTCCGAGCCGTCCCGGTCGCTGCCCCACCCCCTCTGCCGATCCCGGGGAGGGCTGCAGACTACCATATGTCTCCTCTGATACATGTGGAGTCGCCAGCCGCTTCTTTTCACCTGACAGTGAGGAGTTTCGCCAGGGGGACGTAGCGCGTGGGAGGATCACGCTATTCCCCCCAGTTCTCCCTTCCCCCCAAACGGGTGCCCCGACCAACCAGAGGAGGCGCTAGTGCAGCAACCAGGACACATACCCATATCCGGCTTCCCACCCGCAGACACGGCTAATTGTGTCTGCAGGGACACCCGACCAAGCCGGAGGTAACACGGAGATTCAAACCAGCGATTCCCGTGTTGGTAAGCAATGGAAAAGACTGCTATACGCTACTTGGACGCCCACTTTGTAGCGTCTGACAAGGAAAACGGGTTGCGCAATCAGGTGCTCAGTAAAAAGTTGCAGGTGCACCAAGACAAAGATTTGCAAACATTGGAGGAACTATGAATTCTATATTATATGTATTTTATTATATATTATGATGTACTATATGTGGCTGGGTTTAGTGTTTTATCTGCATCCACCCACCAAAAGTCTCGCACGCATTCGTCTCCACCACGAATCACAACCCCTGCTGTCGATCCCCGCATTTCTCTCCATGAGATCATAAGTGGTTTAAAGCAAAACTGTCACGGCACCACGGCCCTGACACTCCTGACACATCCACTGATGGGGTGATGAAGATTAAAAAACAAAACAAACAAAAACGGATGAAGTGAGCGCTGAATGCCTCAATTGTAAAATCAAGCTGTCTTCCACTATTAGAAATTAAGCTGTGAAACAGAAACTTTGTATTAATGGTGGATCGTGGGACTCAAACCGAAAACTATGATCCCCTCAGTGGGAGGAGACGTGGAGCTTCGAGGGCCTCCGTTTTTTGGGATTACCGCTGGACTCGCACGGGTGCTGTGCAAAATTCGTTTCCCAGGACTCAAAGCTCCTCTTTTTTCTTCTTTCTAGTTCTTCCCGATTGCAGTTTTCAAATGTTGACTTTGGAGTAAAACCCTCTTCGATCGAGACGGCCGTACAGTTTCAGTAAGCCGTGTTATGAGACATCTTTCAGCGGTGTTGAGGCCAATGAGGCTTGCAGCAATATACCAACTTCTCTTCCTGTTTATATCAGCACCAGCATATGAATTATGCCCCCCCCCCACACACACACACACATACACACACACAGCTTTATCATTTGAGAGCGTTTTCATTTTTCCACACTTGGCTTCCCGGTTGTTCAGTCAACTGCACCGAATCCTTTATTTAACAAGCGCTGCATTCGACACTTAGCCATCATTAGTGGCTCTTTAAACGAGACGGAGGCCTCATTTGACAAAATTTGATAAGTGCTTTGAGGGAGCTGACAGTTGCAGTGCAAATAAAAATGAGTAAGTACACAAGGATACAGTTGCCTTGGAAACTGATGTTCGGCAATCATTTGAAAGGGACTCGTGTGTAATCTGCTGTGCATGCCCGCATGAGGAGCAGGACCTTGTCAATCACATCTCAGCTGTTCAGGCCGCACAAGGATTTCACACAAGCGCAGAGGCCGAGAAGACATCTTAACGTCTCGTCCCAACCCGCTGTTGCAGAGGTTAAGAGGGAGAAGCCATATTGTTCTTCCCTCGTCGGTTTATTGAAGTACTGGCAGATTGCCTTGGGAGCGGATTTATTTCACCTCCTGAAATTGGTATTTGAGCAAGCGAGGGAGCGAAGGCCGCAGAAATCCCAGCATGTGGGGAGTCCATCCCTCCGGACATTTTGGGATGAATATGAACAATCGGTATTTGGATAAATCAAATGAATACCGACCTTAGCGCTGTTGTGGGATCGTGTTGGTGCAGATTCAACCATCGGGAGGTGGCCGCTCACTCGTTTGCGTCAATTCCCTCCCTCATTTATATGAAATGTAATTTCTAGGTAACATCATTTCAGCTTATGGCTCACCGCGGAATTCAGTAAAGCAATCCACACTGCCGACACCAGGCATCGGCGCTCATTATGAGACCGACAATACAGATGCTTTACACAGCATCAACGTATTAAACGGATGAATCACAGCAGACCAATGTTGACGTTGTCATCGTCGGTCTAAACGTCACAAGGCCAACTGGGTGGCAGTCGACACTCTCTTAAGAATCAGGGATCAGGAACATTTATTTGTCATTTCACGAAATATCGTTTCCCCCAGCATACAGCAGTGCAACACAAAGACAAAAACACATATTCAAAACCTACAAGAACACATATATCCAAACTACAAAAAACTACAAAAACTCCAAAAACATATCTACTCATATATTTTCGTAATGTGTGTGTGTGTGTGTTAGTTAGTGTAGATAGCGGGACCGAAAACTAAAGCATTTATGATCCTAATTATTTTTGGCGGTGGCAGGTATTGTCTCAGAGAGTAAGGGAAAAATCCCAGAAAATTAAAATTATGCATAAATATGCAAAACATGCATTTTTCTAAAAATGGCTAAAAACCACTTTTCTGGGAATTTCAGATGATTCTGAGCATCTTTGATTTTTTCGTCTATATAAAAAAAAATTTCTGGGACTTAGAAATGTTTTGGCATTATGCAAAATATATGCATTTTTGCAAAAATGCACTTATGATCCTAATTATTTTTGGAGGTGGTAGGTATTGTTCCAGAGAGGACCAGAAAAATAGCAGAAAATTAAATTAATTATAAGAATTATGAAAAATATGCATTTTCTAAAAATGGCTAAAAACCACTTTTCTCGGCATTTCAGATGATTCTGAGCATTTGGGGGGAGGGAGTTGGAGTGGGGGGGGTTTAGGGGCAGGGGGTAGGCGGTTAGCTGGCAGGATGAAGAGGAGGGAGATTTAGACGGGTGGATAACCAAACCGCTACATTGTAACGGGGTTCTTCTAGTATATATATATATATATATATATATATATATATATACACACAACATATA
>NC_079228.1:31564652-31584652 GCF_029633865.1 Lampris incognitus | reverse complement strand
TATCGTCTCCCACCGTTCCCCCAAATCTAACATCAGACACTCCTACAGTATTTCTTAGTGAAGTTTACTCTACCAGCAACATTTAGCACTGCAGTTTTCCCATCATTATACGCAGGTCACTGATAACAGCATGTTGCAGCTGCTTATGCAGGTGGTGCAGGAATGAACCTTGAGAATAAAAGAGATAATTACAGGAGTTATGCCACATCTAATTCATATGGTAGTACTGTCTAGATTAACTATAATCTATAGTTATGACGATACAGTTGACACCAGCTTCTAGCACAGTTGTCCTGTTGCATGTAGGGTGATGGGACCAGCGCCACATCTAGAATACATGTGTGATTATGAAAAGACCTGCTCCTCCCCGCATAAAGCCCTATTTACATTCACATTTCCCCATTTAGCAGATACTTTCACCCAACATGACTTGGAGGACCATCAGCAATTAGATATTTATCCATGTGTCAACCTACAAGCATCTTATCAATGCACGTCAAGTGCAGTTAGTTTAAATGTGCAGTAGGTAGATCAGGAATGAGGAACATGTATTTGTCATTTCATTCCATGCACCTGCACACATGAAATGAAATGAAATATCATTTCCCCCAGCCCACAGCAGTGCAACACAAAGACAAAAACACATATCTAAATTACATGAACACATATATCCAAACTACAAAAAAAAAAAACTACAAAAACACATTTTGCCAACATATCCAAAAAAAAATTCCCTGTCCAAGAGAGTGAATGCCACTGTTGGAATTGCCAGTCTGCATGGGTTAGCAGTTCGCTTAGCCTGCCCGCTTCTGCGTCCTGTCAAACTGCCCTCAGTGTTTCCTCCTCGGGCACAGCTCCAGGTAAGGCCGTGGTCCCTGGGCCCACCGGACATGGCAGACCAAGCTCTCCCAGCTGATCCAACGGCAGCTCTCCCAGCCAGACACCTTCGACACACCTCCCCCCACTCCACACAACGACACCAAAAACACAGTCAACGCTAGGTGAGGCCGCCATCAGACCGCCCTCGGTATTATCGGAACTGCTGGTCTGCATGGGTTAGCAGTTCGCTTAGCCTGCCCGCTCCTGCGTCCTGTCAGACTGCCCTCGGTGTTTCCTCCTCGGGCACAGCTCCAGGCAAGGCCGTAGTCCCTGGGCCCACCGGATGCAGCAGACCAAGGTCTCCCAGCCAATCCGGCGCAAGCTCTCCCAGCCAAGACACAAACTTAGACGCAGACGTAGACAAAGACACTGCATGGACATTACTGGGTGAGGCCACCGCAAATGTAAGTTTGCACCGCCATCTTCCCACACCGGTACTGGGTGAGGCCGCTGCAAATGTGAATTCGCGTCGCCATCTTCCCACACCAGAAGTGGATCACCAGTAGATCACCAATAGCGACACGAGAGGTTTGCACCATGGATTTTCTTGACAATCATGCATATAAACACAGACATCATCGGAGAGAGTGCCTTATCAAGTGCACATATACTAAGTCTGCAATGAGTAGACCACCAGCTGTGATACAAGTCATATCATTTTAAAGTAAGCTATGGAATGTAAAGCGATATTACTGCTGTAGTCTTCAACTATAACACTGTTTTTCATAAGTTCTTTATGAGTTTTGGGGTTTGTTTTAACCCACCTTCTCTGAGGCCTCCTTTACGTGCCTCCCAAAAGACTGCTCAAATTAACTCTGGTTGCCGGAGACTTTCGAAATATCTTCAGTGCAATGTGATGAAGGCCAGCTCACACAAAAGGTGGGAAGCTGTTTCCAGGCAACGCTATGCCTCAGGCAAATCTCTTTATTTTCCTTATTTCCCTGTTGTATCACTATTTGTTTTTTTTTAACATCACTAAAAAAAACAAAAGGCAAATCGGAGTCTCCGAGTATCGTTTCTGGCTAGGCAGGAAGAAGGTGGAAAACTTTGCACGGCGATGCATTTGAAGGTCAGCGGTGAGGAAAGGTTTCAAGGCTTGGATCGAAGTAAAGGTAGGTGGAACGGAGGAGGATAAGGGAAGAAATTAGATGAAAAAAAGATAGAGAGATATTCTGAGAGAGGGGGGGGGGGATCAACAATAACCAAGATACACTTGAACTAAGGAGCAGGAGGTACTGACCAAGAATGGGTGAATGGGTTGTGAACCAGAACCTGTTCACAATTGATAGGATAATCTCACATGCAACATTTCATAAATCTGATATTAGAGCTGGTACAGTGCCTTGCAAAAGTATGCAACCCCCTTGACAGTCATCACTAAATTTGGGATTATAAAAGATACTCACACGTCTGTTCCTATTTTTGTGAACCCCTAAGATCTAACAGCATGTTCCCAAAGCCAAAATAAGTTATGTTTCTTTGACTTTTTATTAATAAAGTAAAAATTTAAATATAGTGCTCGCATAAGTATTCAACCCCTTGTGCTCTGAAAGCTCCAAGTTTACACAAATGACGAATTATTCCTAAAACAAACTCAGATAAACACAATTGGACATAATTAGTGGGCACCTGTAAGATATTGAAGTAACGGTCTTGTTTATGGGTATAAAAAGCTCTCTGTGTAAAGTTCATTGGCTGGACGTGTACTCCGTCAGAAAATGAAGACAAAGGAGCATAATACTGAAGTAAGAGACAAAGGGATTAAATTGCAGGAGGCGGGAAAGGGAACAAAACAATATCCAAGTGTTTGGATGTCCCATGGGACACTGTTGGATCCATTGTCAGAAAGTGGGAGCCGCATCACACCACCCAAACACCCAAGTGTCCGAGCAAGATGTGAGCTGGTGAGGAAAGCCACAGATGATCCTGCAATCACTCTGAAGGAGCTCCAGAGGTCAGTGGCTGAAACTGGAGTAAATGTGCATGAGTCGACCATATCAAGGGCTCTCCATAAAGCTGGCCTATATGAGAGGGTGGCAAGAAAGAAGCTGTTGCTCAAAACTATGCATATAAAAGCACACTTGGAGTTTGCTACGAGGATGTGGGTAAAGGTTTTGTGGTCAGATGAGACAAAAGTTGAGCTTTGTCGCCAAAACTAAACGTGTTATGTGTGGTGCAAACCTAACACTAGTCATGACCTAAAAAACACCCTCCCTACAGTGAAGCATGGCTGCAGCAGCATAATGCTATGGGGTTGCTTTTCATCTGCAGGCGCTGGGAACCTTGTTCAAATTGAGGGGAGAATGGGTGGAGGTAAATACAGGGAAATATAGGAAGAAAACCTGTTGCAGTGTGCCATAAAACTGAAGCTTGGGAGAAGGTTCATCTCCCAGCAGGACAATGATGCTAAGCACGAGGCTAAAGCAACAATGGCATGGCTCGGCAACAAAAAGGTGAACGTTTTGGAGTGGCCAAGTCAAAGTCCGGACCTCGACCCCATTGAAAATCTGTGGCACAGACTGAAAATCACAGTCCAGAGGCGCCATCCCACCAACCTGCAAGATCTGTACAAATTCTGCCAAGAAGAATGGGCCAAAATGACTCCAGAAGAGTGTGCAAAGCTTGTATAGTATACTTACCCCAAGAGAATCATGGCTGTTATTGCAGCAAAAGACTGCTCTACAAAGTGTTGCTATGTGGGTGTTGAATACTTATGCAAGCACTATACTTTAGTTTTTAATTTATTTTAAAATAAAGTCAGCGAAACAACTTATTTTGGCTTTGGGAACATGCTGTCGGAGCTTATGGGTTCACAAAAATATTATTGTTCAGGGGCAGATGAGTGACTATCTTTTATAATCCAGAAATTAGTGATGACTGTCAAGGGGGTTGAGTACCTCCTGCTGTAAATTATTAGTTCAACAAGAGAAACTGGGATAAAATAATTTGGGTCAAAATGTCCTTTGTGAAAAAGAGTATTTGACCAAAGAACAGAGGCAGAGAGAGAGAGAGAGAGAGAGAGAGAGAGAGAGAGAGAGAGAGAGTGTTTGACAGAGTGGTGAATAAAAAAAGATTGTAAGGCAGCAGATGCTGTGTTCAGATACCAGACGTGTTAGCTTCCTTCATCATCTTGTCTCTGCTGCAAACAGGCCTCTCTCATCTCAACAAGCCCATCAAAGGCAGCCTGTGTGCGAGGGGGATCGCTGGCGGCGAGAATGACACGCTGTACAACACCTGCAGCTGTTCCTGCCAGTCAGACTTCTGTCAAACGCACAACAGTGGCGAGCAGAATATGCGAGCCAACGATGCGGACACAAAGCTGCGAACCTGTTCGCTCACATCCGACGCAGATGCAAAACTCTGCACAGACTCTCAAGTCCCTCCCGGGGCACACTGGCAGGCTTTAACACAATCACCCGTGCAACTGCATACTCGCCGCGCACATACTGAAAACATATCAACACTTCACACACGTGTGAACTATGCAAACATGCACAGACCACACACACACTAACACACACACACACACACACACACACACACACACACACACACACACACACAACTGGAGGTTGTCATAGACTCATGGAGTGTCTCCGAGTTGCACCCGCAGGGCCATCTGTTCTCGGGTCGCCCGAATTAAGGAGACACAAACTCATGAATCATTATGGATGCAATATGGCTCTCATGTTGATCAGCAGCCTTCATGATTTCCATTGGAAATGAGCTGGTCGGTGATGAAAAGCCAGGGACAGCTTGCAGTAAACTATCTGTTTACAGAAGTCGCTTTTTAGGATCTTAAGAATTCGTGACACGTCAAGCTGCTGCAACACGACCCACAATTTTGAAGTATGAGCAGGGATTGTAAGTCCGGAGCTGGTTTTCAACTTTACTTATGTACAGTATAGATTTCATTACCACTTAGCCTAATACCTGGCCATTTCGTTTACTTTTACACTGACTTCCTCATTTAGCAAAAGCTTTTATCCCAAGTGACTTACGGGAATGAGAGGGTCAGCAACTGGCAGCGTCTTCGCTAGCCAGGAGCGCATCTCATGCTGGGTGTGTGCAATAGTGGATCATCAATAGCGAAGTGAGAAAAATTAGCTGCACAATGCAACAAATCAGTATCACAGACATCACAGCCATGAGTGCCTGTCATGCCAGACACAAATAGGCAGTAGCGTGGGGTTTCAGTCAGGGCCTTTAGTAATGACTTGCACCCCCCCCACATTTCTCATATGGGTGCCAACACAGCCACATAAGAAATACACTATCACACACCATATGCACTACTGGATCATCGCCAACAAGACAGCTGATCTTCAACAACCACAACACACACCACTGTGCGCTATAGCAGCATCAGATCTTCTTTTGTCACTCAGCAACCAGATTGCCCACGCACACATACACACACCACATGGCACATGGCACAAAAACAAAAACAACTAGAAGAGTGCACCCAGTAGAGTGCAGATCTACGCCAGGCATATCGCTCCTTCTCCGGTGCTCGGACTTGATGACAAACCCCCCTTTTTTTGGCCTGCCGAATGAAGGGGCCCTTACGTGTTTAAACGTCGCGGTTTTCATAAAATAAAGCAAGCAAACAACGGTAAGAAAACACAGCTAATTTTGTATTGTAGCTACTGAGATGATTTCCAGCTGTGACGGTGATTAATCCTACTCTTGAACTTGTATCTTTATAGTGGAGTCTTAACACCGGAGTCTATGGTACTGCTGCGTCTAATCCCCCTCATGATGTCTGTTAAATAAACATGGCGGCGAGGTGAATAAAGCGAACTATTTTTGGTTCATCCAGTGTTCCTCCACTTCTCCTGTGCTGAGATCAGCAGCAAAAGATGTGCTGACTTGCGAAATACAATCGACATCTCGTTTGCCGCGTAGCTGTGGGTGGGCCCACTTGGCACTCAGGCCCACCCAATCAGAAGGCTTCCTTTAACCTGGATCATCCAGTGAATAGCAGTCAATGAATACTGTTTCAATTATCTGTTTCACTAAATGATTCCTCCATCTCCACCTCAAGCTGATGTGTGGTGAGCGTGCTGGTGCAAAATGGCTGCCGTGCATCACCCAGGTGGTGCTACATATTTGGTGGTGGTTGGGGTGAGTTTCCAAGTTAAATGTGAAGTGGTTTGGGTGTCCAGATAAAGAGCTCCATAAATCTCAGCTCACCTCATCTCATCATCAGCCGCTTCTCCGGGGTCGGGTCGCGGTGGCAGCAAGTTAAGTAGGACACTCCCCACGTCCCTCTTCCCAGGAATGCCCTCCAGCTCCTCCTGGGGGGTCCCAAAGCGTTCCCAGGCCAGATTGAACATGTAGTCCCTCCATAGTTGTCTCCATAGAGACATGCTATCTTTCCCAAATCCCGACGTTAATGCTTTGAATTTGTCCATGGAAAATTGATAACAAACTCGTTATTTAATGATCTGTACTTATGCATCAGATTTACATGGAAAAATACACACTGGGACCTTAAACAGGCCAAACATTAGCGGTGTTCATGTAAACCTCTTCTAGTCTGGACCTCAATCCTAACTGGGCTCATGCGGGCCCCCCTGTTCCATCGGTGCTATTTGGCGGCGGCGTGTGCGCCAAGGGTTGACGGAGCGGCGGTGGCATCAGGAGCCATTGGAGTTGGACCCTTCTTTGACCCAGAGCCCAGGACACCTGACCTGGTGTTTCCCTGAAGTCAGCGGCCATGTGTGTACGTCTATCCATATGCTGGATTAATGATGCTGTTGCATCCGTCAGCTGTGTGTGTGAGCATGTGGCTGCCATGCCAGGCTATGCAATGCTGCTAATGTTAATCTTGGAGCCTGTAGAATTAAATTAAGTTTCCTTTATTAATCTCCTTGGGGAAAGTCAGTTACTGCAAATTAAGCCATCCTAGCTGTGATCTGTGTAGCTAGGAGCAGTGGGCTGCTAGCTTGATGCTGCGCCCGGGGACCAACTCCAGCTCTTGTCCCATTCCCTTGGTCAGGGGCACGGACAGGAGTATAAACAATAACATGCATGCCTTTTTGATTGTGGGGGAAACCGGCGCACCCGGAGGAAGCCCACCGTAGATACGGGGGAGACCATGCAAACTCCACACAGAGGACAACCTGGGATGACCCCCAAGGTTGGACAACCCCAGGGTTCAAACCCAGGACCTTCTTGCTGTGAGGCAACAGCACTAACCACTGGGCCACCGTGCCGCCCTTTAACTCTGATGATGCATAAGGGTTGTATGATTAAAATGTGGTGCATTCAGGAAAGTATAGTTATAATGGTCTATTTTGGTTAACATATGTACTTCAGAACCTATGACTGGTATTGGACGGGCTAGGCCCACCTGATTTTCTCTGTGCCCACCCACACTGTGATTTCTGCCTACGCCACAGCGTCTCGTTCACTTTCAACACTCACACCCGGATACATAAAGGGCGCTGTCGCCGTCTGATCCAAATCAACCATGCACATGCGTGCAGCGACAGAGAGCAGCATTGGTCGAGCGAGCTAGAGAGTGAATGAGGAGAGGGAGCGGCGATAGTGAGAGCAAACGTTTTCCAAAGGGTTTAAATCACCAACAACCATGAGAGGTTCTTGATAATACAGTCATAACCGTGCTCAAATACATTTAGGCTGATTGGTCGAGTAGTTTACGAGATTAGCCACAGACAGACACATGCGCGACGAAATGTATAATCCCCTCCAGGGCACCTCCTGGTGGACATAACCAACAAGTTCCCACAGTGGATATGGTGTTCGCCAGTCACTAGCGTAGCTTCAACAAATTCAATAAAGTACAGCCACAATATTATCAGTGCACCGGCTTCAATTCTATAAGAAAAAGGTGCTCACCAGCCTGGAGTTGAGGCTCCACCTCACTTGAGAGACTCGTGACGGCCTTCTCTCGCAAAATTCATCCAGAAAAGTAGTTCATTAGGGAGAACGTGTAAAAAATGCAGACGATCTTCGCAAAAAAAACAAAACAAAACAAAACATTAAGTAGCTCGGTAACAAGATCGTCAGTAGCTGAGAATGCGGTGGCCATTGCGCTTAGCTTGCTCACAACCAGCCAAAGGCTCAAAGTGGATGACGACACCGGGGCTAGCACCGACAGGATAGCATAGCACTGCAGGGCCCTGGGGCGTTCTGTCACTACACATCAAAATTTGATTGGCTGATGATACGGTCGCTCAAAGTTGTAATCAGTTGGCAGTTTCGGCCTGCTAATTGGAATAGGATAGTAGGTGTGCAATAGGTGGATCACCAACAATGACAGAGCATCATGGTAGTGGGGGATTCAAATTAGAAATTAGCTGGGCACTGGAAATGGGAAAACCTTATTAAAACCACAGCCAACATACAAGATGACTCAAGATAACATACAAGATGGGGTAAGGCGAGAACATACAAACTCCATGAAGGGATAGGGATTGAAGCCTGGACCCTGCCATAAGCAGATCAAGGTTCTGGGATCGGGATTGAAGCCTGGACCCTGCTATAAGCAGATCAAGGTTCTGGGATCGGGATTGAAGCCTGGACCCTGCTATAAGCAGATCAGGGTTCTGACTGTTTGCTTTCTATCACTTTTCCCCTCTTGTTTCAGGTACATTTTTGTTGTTAATTTAAATTCTGATTTGCATTTTCATACACAAATATAGTGCATTAGTTGCAAAAACCCAGTGTTCTGGGTTTTTGCAACCTGGTGAACACGGTCAGATTTGGGGCCTGTTGCAAAACCAGCAGAGAAGGCCTACTTTAATGGAAATGAATTGAACACATTACAAGTCACATTACATTACATGGAACATTACATTGAACACATTACAAGTCACCTCAGAATGACCTCTGGTTCAAAACTTTGTCGAGCTGTATTCAGTTGAATTCCTGAGTAACTGAATGTGAATCTCTGTTTATAATATCCTATACAGGCATTAACACCAGCGATTATTCAAGCAAAGGTCAACAGTTTGTTTAATACTACACTATGAACTCAAGGACATCGTAAAACTCACACACCCATACACTGCATTAGGACTAGCCAATAATTCAATATTACCATTTATGTTACCATATATTTATTATATGTGAATATTGACATACCTTAATACACAATTTTACTGTCTAAATCAATGATAACGAGAATGGATTACCTAAAATTGATCACAAAATGAGGCCTGAAATATTTCAATGCACTAATAAAAATATGAACTTATTCTATTTTATCTTATGAACAAATAATCCCTTCCGAGTGATCATCTCTAATGGTACACTAGTGTGCCGAGGCACAAGTACCAGCTGAAAAACACTTATTTTAACAAACTGTTCAATGCGATGTCGGTGGAATATATCAATATAGTTTAAAATCCCCCCATGATAATCATGGTAGTGATATTTTCCATTTCGCTCAGCCCCTCATTGAACTCCATTAGGCTTACCAGACCCCCATGCACCACCCACCCAGTCCCACCCCACATCCACCCATGGGTGTTTCTACAATCCCTTGATCCTTTCGCTCCGTTTGCTGATTTCCTGTTTGTCCATCACTAAGCCTCTTATCAGCAGCCCGTATCACAGAGCGTGAAGCGGCAGCGGCGGTCATAATTAGCCCGGTGAACCTGGGTAAATAATAACGTTATTCTGCTGAAGGCCAGCGGCTCAAGTGGCCCCTGCGAGGGCAAAGTTAAACAAGCTCTTGGAAACCCGGGGGTCAACAGGGGCCGGGGAACCTCATTACCACATGGAAATATGGTGAAAATGATGGCGTTGGAAGTTGGGGAAGACTTACTGTTCAACATGCAGCAGAGTAGCGATTATAAACCCCGAGGCCTCGTTTTAAAATGAGCCGAGAAAAAAAAAAAGAAAAGAAAGAAAGATTACAACACATGCTGCTAGCCACAATTTCCCCAAATGTTAATTTACTTTCATGTTTGACTACTGAAAGGAACAGGAAATGTACTAAAGGGCAAAGATTTTATGTTAGCGCGTATACGGTGGCACAAGAGCTCATGCAAAATTCATGAATTTATCCTTTGTTTTTACAATTAATTAAACCTGAATATGCACATTAGACCTGCGGCACATTTCACACCGATCAAAGAACGTGACGTGGGACTGCAGAATTTGTTCTTTAAAACGGGCCTCAGGTCTCGGCAGGGAGGAAGGAAGCTCAAAGACACGAAGACGAGGAGGACAGAGTTGATCAGTGCCGCTGTCGCGTATTCCCCGGACCCCAGAAAGTACCCACGGTATGTGTGGAAACGAGGCCTGTGAGAGTCACTGTGAGAGTCACTGTGAGATCTGAAGTCCCTCCATGAAACAAACGGAGATGCCGTCCTGACTGCAGATCTTCTCCAGACGCGTCTCACAGATCATCTGTCCTGCACACGTGCAGGTTATTTGTAGGTTATATTTGGCTTGTGTTCTCAGCATCTGCAGGAGAGTTTGTTTTTCTGTAATTGAGTGCATGTGTGTGTGTGTGTGTTTGTGTGTGTGTGTGTGTGAGTGCACATTGTTTCGTTTAAGCTTGGATGAGTGGTTTGTGTTTTGTTTGTAGTTGTTGTGGATGAGGAGGATAGGGTGGACCTTTTATTACAGACTGGAAGAAACTTTTTTTGACAAAAACTCTAAAATAAGCGGCACCGTGGTGCAGTGGGTAGTGCGGTCGTCTCACAGCAAGAAGGTCCTGGGTTCGAGCCCCGAGGTAGTCCGACCCTTGGGGTCATCCTGGGTCGTCCTCTGTGTGGAGTTTGCATGTTCTCCTCATGTCTGCGTGGGTTTCCTCCGGGTGCTCCGGTTTCCTCCCACAGTCCAAAGACATGTAGGTCAGGTGAATCGGCCGTACTAAATTGTCCCTAGGTGTGAATGTGTGTGTGTGTTGGTCCTGTGATGGACTGGCGGCCTGTCCAGGGTGTCTCCCCGCCTGCCGCCCAGTGACTGCTGGGATAGGCTCCAGAAGCTGAGAGCAGGATAAGCAGTTTGGATAACGGATGGATGGATGGAACTGAAATATCAACTGTTGGTCCAGAGAATTGATCGGCTGGGCTAAAAGCGCCCGCTGCAAGTTTTCATATTTGGTAACGTAGGCCATGTTCACAGACTAGTGGTTAGAGGTTTACGGATTGTGGTACTGGCAAAGAAAAGGGCCAAGCAACTAGTGAGACACTGTTCGGTCTCAGCTGTGATTGGCGGCTGTTCTATATGGAGAAGACACTGCTTACTCCATCCCTGAATTAAATTAAATTACGTTTCCTTTATTAATCCCCTTGGGGAAATTCAGTTACTGCAAATTAACCCATCCTATCTGTGATCTGTGTAGCTAGGAGCAAATGGAAGCCGAACATTTAATTTTGTACATGAAAATGTTATTCTTATACTAATATATATGATGTGACAAGACTTAACATCATGCATCTGACAAATGTATAACCCTTTGTAATGTGTTCATAAAATGTGGACATAAATAAGGAATTCAAAGTGTGTGTGTTCTCCTGGATCGCCACCTTGCCATAGTGGAAAAGCTTGTGTGTACCAATGATCCCAAGAGCTATGCCATCCGGACCTTGGCTTGGGTCACCCATGGCGGATAGGTCAAGGGGGGGGGGGTTCCAGACGAAGCGCCATCCAACAAAGACCTCAACAGTGAAAGTGGTGGAAGATGTCTCCAGGTCACAACGGCAGTGAAGACGGATGAAGGCTGCAACAGAGGGTGGTCCCCAATCGTCTTGGTTCTCCATGCCATTGGACTCTGGACACCCCCTGCCAAGGACCGTGTGGTGGCTGCAGGGACATCAGTCTCTCCACGTAAAAAGCTGCCACGCACAGGCATCCTCCCATTATGCATGTGTGATGATTCCTGATTTCACGTTGTCATCCACAAGAACAACATATATGTCAACACGTATGTAAACATACTATTCATCCATGCCTTTTACCGCACACACCAATTGACCCTTCGCTAAGCCACGCCCCCGAAAGGCAGACTGGCCAGTCACAGCGCAGCATAGGACTGAGGTCCGACACTGTCATGGCGGTGCTCCGTTGACTCCGATGCAAAAGTTTCAGATTTTCTTCATTTCCGAGCTGGTTTTGTGGACTTTTGGCTAGTTATGGTTAAACGTTGTGCCTGGGCCACGTGTAACAGTGACACTCGTTACCCGGAGAGGTTGGAAGGAGATGTACGTCTTTTTTCCCTTTCCAAAACCAAAATCAAACCCTGAAAAGTGTAGCCTGTGGATAAAGCTATGTGGACGTCCTCAAATCCAGTTGAACCCCTCAAAGATCAACAAGCACAGTTTTGTCTGCTGCAAGGTGAGTCATGACTTTTATCAACCGTAAAATAATGTTAAAGCTTGATGGACTCAGCAACAGTAACTAAGGGGGGCGGGCCTTAGCGAAGGGTCAATTACATTACATTATAAAGTACCGTGTTTTGGTTTTCCCATGATCTCACGTTGCACCTGGAGACCGGGAACAGAAAACTCCTATGCAGGAACACGTTGACATATTTAGATCACTGATTAGTATGATTTTTCAAACGTTATTTCTTTACAGAGGGGTTTTCTGGGGTCTGCTTCAGATATTCTGACTAGTACCACTGGCAAGGCACTCCAACATGGATAACAGCAGCCTGGGCACAAACACAACTCTCACTAATCTGCTTATGTTTACACGGAAACGATTTTGAAGAATATTTTGAATAATGCAGTCTACATAAGCAATGCACCAGTGGGTCTGGATCCAGGCCTAAAACCTGGAGATGGAGGCCTGAACAACAGGTGAACTTCATTATCCGCCTCTCTGAATAGAAAAGCAGCAGCGCTCGGGGCGCCCAAGGGCTGGATTGAGAGCCTCCGCAACATACAAATTCAAACAGCAATTTTTTTGGGTGGATGATTAAAGGACGGAGCCGTCCTTATTTCCCGTGCAAGGTAAAATGGGGAAGAGTTCCTCTTTTTACCAAATGAGACAGGTGCACACACAGCTGTGCATATAACTAAGCAGTGGGGCTCCAGCGACAGGGTCTAGTTAAATCATACAGAAAAGTTTCATTCACCGCAAACAAAAAACCCATGATAAGCACACTTGGGTTTGTTCATAAATTACACTGACAGTTGAGAAGCGTTTTGGAGGAGGCACAACTGAGCCGTCACTACCTCACTTTTTACCAGAGTGTATAGCGCCATCTAATGTAAGAAACGAAATGCTCCGGGGTTACGGAAAGGCCAGGAGTGGTACCACAGTGACTAGAAGAATAACAGGGCACAGTATACATACCTTTGTTATAGAGCTCAAATAAAACTGGTAAAAGATTTAGGGTAATAAATTAAGCTAAGCTAAGCTAAGCTAAGTTAAGCAAGTTAAGCTGAGATAAGATGAGATTCATTCATTCATCATCAGCCACTTCTCCGGGTTCGGGTCGTGGGGGCAGCAAGCTAAGCGGGGCACTCCAGACGTCCCTCTCTCCTCAGCAACACCCTCCAGCTCCTCCTGGGGGATCCCAAGGCGTTCCCAGGCCAGATTGGACATGTAGTCCCTCCAGCGAGTTCTGGGTCTACCCCGGGGTCTCCTCCCAGTTGGCCGTGCCCGGTAAACCTCCAAAGGAAGGCGCCCAGGGTGCATCCTAATCACATAAGATGTACTTTATTAATCCCCATGGGGAAATTCATCCTCTGCATTTAACCCATCCTACTGTATAGCAGCGGTGGACAGCTGCAGCACCGGGGGACCGACTCCACTTCTTCTTTCCACTGCCTTGCTCAGGGGCACAGGCAGGAGGATTAACCCTAAGATGCATGTCTTTTTGATGGTGGGAGGAAACCGGAGCACCCGGAGGAAACCCACGCAGACATGGGGAGAACATGCAAACTCCACACAGAAAGGACCTGGGGCGGCCTGGGGTTCAAACCCAGGACCTTCTTGCTGTGAGGCAACAGCGCTAACCACTGGACCACTGTGCTGGATTTAATTATGTATGAAACGTCATGATTCCTATATGAGGATGTTTGAGTTTAATACACATTTCCATGTAGACACACACACACACACACACACCAAGTTTGCTCATTTTAGGATGTTCTCCGACAGGCAGCCATGGGGCCTGTCAGCGTTATATGTTGTATGGACTGTCATTTCAAAATGCCATTAATCACTTTTTTGAGTTTTGATTTGATTGACAGGGCTCTGGCTATTATCTTTATTGCCATATTTGATTTTTTTTATTGCCACATGTGGTCCTACTGAGGGCCCAGGGTCCAGGGCCACGGCTCGCCACCGCTCAATAGTTATGAATTTCATTTCTTTCATCTTTAAAATAAATGTTTCATTTCGTACAGCTTCCCGCCTCTGGCATCACTGAGGGCAGAAACCGCATCTGGGATTCTGAAATAAAATTGTTGCCTGAGGTTCAGTACCGTGGTTTCAAATATAGACCGAACCTATATATATAAAAAAAAAAACCCACAATGCTGCCCATTTTCCAGACTCAAGTGTTGCAACGGCTCATAAATGTTATCTACTCACCACAAAACCCACTCACCTCTAACACCAACATACCCAAAAGCAACAGCTTAGCGGTCCCCCGCGGCGTCTGGTACGCGTAATGCGAGCCGGTGGGAGGGCGGACAGGACGCTCATCACTCGAATGGAGAGAATCCCAGCGAGGTCCACGGGCAGAGACAAGATGGCTCATGAATACAAAACAGACAGGACTCTGGTTCTTTCTCTGATGTCTTTTTGTGAAACAGGAGTTGTCATTCGGCGCCTCGGCCAAGAAGAGGATTGGATTAAGATGAACTCCGTGGCCTCGCTGCGGCTTTGCTCCATCGTCCGCCACGGTTCACGGTTCTCTCAGAGACCCTCTGCTGTCCTGTTCATCCATGCTGCACCGCTACCGTTGGTGTAAACAGCCGCTATTTCAGAGGGAAATCTGCATCTTTGCCGCATTATTGGTGCCCTGAATGTTTACGTCATTTGTTTTTTCTTTCTTAACTTGTGTACTTCCGAGCATTTTGTGCAACTGAGACAGAAAAACAGTTTCCCTCGGGATTAATAAAGTTTTCCCAAATCTGAATGGAAAAGAATGAGGTTTATGCAACACTGTTCCGATGTGAAATGTATGCACAAGTTTGTCATATACTCTGCAAACTTTTCACTCGTGCAGCCGACGCTTTTTATCCAAAGCGACTGACAGGAGAGTCAGTAATTTGCACATGCACTCAAACGTTACTTGGTAATAAACTCGTTTACTGACAAAACAATAGAGCTTAACTTCACTAGACGTGTCAGCATACAAGCAGCGTAGCATACGGTGTCATCGGCGGTCACTCGGGGTCGGGTACGACTGTACTCGTTCTGGGTCCTTGTGGGTCTTCAGGTGGGTGTAGCGGCCGATCCCGGAGCTGCATATTTTGGGGCAATGTGGGCAAGGGTGTGAAGAAGTGGTTGAGAATGGGCATCTGGGTAGCGTAGCGGTCTATTCCATTGCCTATCAACACGGGGATTGTCGGTTCGAATCCCCGTGTTGTCTCTGGATTGGCCGGGCGTCCCTACAGACACAACTGGCCGTCTCTGCAGGTGGGAAGCCGGATGTGGGTATGTGTCCTAGTCACTGCACTAGCGCCTCCTCTGGTCAGTTGGGGTGCCTGTTTGGGGGGGGCGGGAGGAATACCTTGATCCTCTCACACACTACATCCCCCTGGTGAAACTCCTCACTGTCAGGTGAAAAGAAGCGGCTGGCATCTCCACATGTATCGGAGGAGGCATGTGGTAGTCTGCAGCCTTCCCCGGATTGGCAGAGGAGGTGGAGCAGCAACCAGGACGGCTTGGAAGAATGGGGTAATTGGCTGGATGCAATTGGGGAGAAAAGGGGGGGGGTGGTTGAGGATGTGATTTGGACCTTTCTGGTAACTCGCTCGTTTCTGGGTCTACGCTTGTTTTCAGCAGCACGGTGGAGGTCATGGTTGTAGCACCCAGCACCCTCATGGACAGCCAGTCTCCAGGCCGCCCTGTTTTTTGCTGCTTGTTCCCGGGTGTTAAGGTCTTGTGAACCTTAATGTTATCTTCATATCCTGGGGCACGGCGTCCTGTCATGAACTGAGAGTAAAGGCCTTGTTTCGGGAGGTGAGAGTCCGACATGCGGAGGACATGGCCCGTCCAGCTCGGCTGATGTTGTGCAGTGGTGGCAGGTCTTGTAGGCATGTTGGCCTCCTCGACGATGCTGGAGTCGGTAAACGTATCCTCCCAGCTGATCTTAAGGACCTTCCTGAGGCATCGCTGTTGGTATGCCTCGAGTGCCTTCAGGTACCTGCTATCTATGGTCCCGGTTTCGGACCCATACAGTAGGGTGGGCAGCACTACCACTTTGCAGACCAGAATTTTTGTTCTGGCCTGAAGGTCGCGGTTTTCAAAAACCCTCTTACTCAATCTTGAGAAGGTCTGGCTGGCATCACTGACACGATGGTGTATTTCAATGTCGGTGTTGGGAGAAGAGAAGGCCGCCAAGATATGCATACGGCGTGGTTCAGCTATCGCACCCACAGTCCTCAGCACACGGATGTCTACTGAAAATGTTTGGAAATGGGAGCTGACAGCCGGCCTGCCATGTGGCTGCTACCTTTCAGTTTGAATTTGCTCGTCTTGCCTGTTATAACTTGTAGTTATTCACATTGCTGGAGGATGGAGGTCAGCGCTCCGGTAGGAGCTACCCACGGCCCCGTTTAACTCAATGTGCCGTATTGTGTCTACACACATCAGACCGAATGGATGAATAAGTTATGAAAAGTGATATACTGACAATGACACGACTTAGACTAACTAAAGCTCTAGTCCAGAAGACTTTTTTTTGTTGCTTCAATCAGAAATGAGTAGGAGTTCCATCATTAAAAAGAAATCCTCAAAATCCCCGCCCTGCTAATCCCTTTCATTTCTGCCTTTTCTGCCCTTGTGTATGAACATTTGGCTGAGGAACACATCAATTGTGCACCGTCGTTCATGTACTTGCCGTGTGATGAGAGATCTCCAGTCGGCCAAATGAAGCTGGTTAGACATCCATCCATCCATCCATCCATCCATCCATCCATCCATCCATCCATTATCCCAACCGCTTATCCTGCTCTCAGGGTCGCGGGGATGCTGGAGCCTATCCCAGCAGTCATTGGGCGGCAGGCGGGGAGACACCCTGGACAGGCTGCCAGGCCATCACAGGGCCGACACACACACACACACACACACACACACACACACACACACACACACACACACACACACACACACACACACACACACACACACACATTCATACCTAGGGACAGTTTAGTACAGCCGATTCACCTGACCTACATGTCTTTGGACTGTGGGAGGAAACCGGAGCCAACGGAGGAAACCCACACAGACACGGGGAGAACATGCAAACTCCACACAGAGGACGACCTGGGACGACCCCCAAGGGTGGACTACCCCAGGGCTCGA
The DNA here is from genome assembly GCF_029633865.1 of Lampris incognitus. Classification (NCBI taxonomy): domain Eukaryota; kingdom Metazoa; phylum Chordata; class Actinopteri; order Lampriformes; family Lampridae; genus Lampris; species Lampris incognitus. The sequence continues at coordinate 31,567,294 of NC_079228.1, read as the reverse complement.
ACCCAGGACCTTCTTGCTGTGAGGAGACCGCGCTAACCATTGCACCGCCATGCCGCCCTGGTTAGACACGTTAGGGTAAAATAATGGAAAAGGAGAAGGAGCAGCGAGGGGATAAAAGGATGTATTATACAAGGCATCCAGTCAGATTCACTGTTTATCTGTAGTTACGGACTTCTCACAGCTCGAGTCAGACTGCATCTCCGCGCTTTCCCCTGTGAGCACAGTAAACTCTCCCCTATTACCGTCCCCCATAGACTCACTGTTCCAACCGTCTTCAGAGTTACTCATTCATAAGAGATAGAGTTTCTGTCTCAACGAATTTACCAAGCACCGCTCTGCCGACGAGATTACAGCGTATAGACGACTACTGCAAACTGCTCTCTTCTCTCACACGTCTTTTCTCCCACTCTGAATGATGTCTTCCCCTTTCTCTTCTTCTGTGTGTGTGTGTGAATGGTGTGATGTGAGTCTCCCTTGTGTGCACGTGCAGTCTGTCCTGGTCTCCATGGCGATGGTGGTCGCCACCTGGATGCTGCTTGGCGTCCCCTTCATCACCTTTTCTTTTTATATATCTTATAAATCCATATAATTTTGTTATCCTGTTTTAATGTTACATCCTTCTGTCACTGAGACGTGTGACTAATGTGTGTTTATTTATTTATTTATTTTGTCTCCATGGTGATGGTGGTCGCGTGGCTGAGGTCCTGGGCTGTTCCGGTGGCATCTGGACTCTGCTTGGCATCCTCCTCATCATATTCTTCATATAGTTTATAATTCCATTATAACTCTGTTATCCTCTTTCAGTGTTGTATTGTGTAAACATCCATTGCATGTTGTCTGTCGTGGGAGAGAGATCCCTCCTCTGTTGCTCTTCCTGGGGTTTCTTCCTATCCGATGCGAGGGTCTAAGGACAGGATGTTACGATGCTGTAAAGCCCACTGAGGCAAATTTGTAATTTGGGATATTGGGCTATACAAATAAAACTGACTTGACTGAGTCAATCTCTATGCTTCTGAAAACTAAGATGAAGGAAAACTGTCTATGTGTGTGTGTGTGTGTGTGTGTGTGTAGCAGGTTTTTGTATCCTGATGGGGACATTTGGTCCCCATCAGGATACAAAAACATGAAACCACCTACCTTGTGGGGACATTTTATGGGTCCCCATAAAGACAAGGATCCATTTTAGGGTTAGGATTTGGGTTTGGGGTTAAGGTTAGAATTAGGATTAGGGGGCGTCAAGGTGGCGTAGTGGTCTATTCCATTGCCTATCAACACGGAGATCGCTGGTTGGAATCCCCGTGTTACCTCCGGCTTGGTCGGGCGTCCCTACAGACACAGTTGGCTGTGTCTGTGGGTGGGAAGCTGGATATGGGTATGTGTCCTTGTCGCTGCACTAGCGCCTCCTCTGGTCAGTCGGGGCATAGCATGATCCTCCCACGTACTACATCCCCCTGGTGAAACTCCTTACTGTCGGTGAAAAGAAGCGGCTGGTGACTCCACATGTATTGGAGGAGGCATGTGGTAGTCTGCAGCCTCCCCGGATCGGCAGAGGGGGTGGAGCAGCGACCGGGACGGCTCGGAAGAGAGGAGTAATTGGCAGGATACAACTGGGGTAAAAAAGGGGGGAAAATCCCACCCCCCCAAAAAAAAGAATTAGGACTAGGTTAAGGTTACCCATGTAGTTATGATGGTTAAGGTTAGGGTTAAGGGCTAGGGAATGAATGTAGTCAATGAGCGGTCCCACAAGTATAGGGGAGACATGGTGTGTGTGTGTGTGTGTGTGTGTGTGTGTGTGTGTGTGTGTGTGTGTGTGTTTGCTCACACACTATCTTTCTCATTCTTTCTCTACCTTTCTTTTTACCCTTTCTCCATGTACCTTTATTAGTCACCTCGGCCACACTGTGCACAGAATTTAGACCACTCCATCTTCGTGTGTGTGTGTGTGTGTGTGTATGTATATGTATGTATGTATGCGTGTGTGTGTGTGTGCGTGTGTGTGTGTGAGATCATGCAAGTCTGTTGGCAGACACACACACACACACACATATATATCAAAGTGCATGTGTACAAGACGGAGAAGTGTCAGAGCAGTTCTCAGACTGAAGCCAGGGAGTAATGGCAAAGAAAGCAAAACAAAAAAACCAACAGAAGCAAAAAGAGTGGGTGAAATGATCAGCCCTCGGGCTCGCTGGGCCGCCACACTCCATCTATTGCTTATTCAGAGGAAGCGACCTTGTGTTCCTCTGAGGCCGCCCTGCCACAGAGAGACTCAAAAGCCCAGCACGTCTGCTTCAAGGCTTCAAGGCCAGCACTCAAATACTGGAGACTCTCTCTCTCACACTCTCACTCACTCACGCACACACACACACACACTCACACACACACACACACATACACAGAATAGAGATGGACTGGTGTAATTCTGAGCACAATGTGACTGAGGTGAAGGTACATGGAGGAAAAGGTAAAAAATAAATAAAGAAAGGCAGAGAGAGAGAACTTGAGAGAAATGGAGGAGGGAAAGGGAGAGAGAGATGAAAAGCCTCATAAAGTTGAACTAGTTGACGATGATAAAGTTATGAAAATAATACTGTGACACTTTGATTCAGCTCTGCATAAAAAAGGCCATCCCAAACCCTGGG